>NC_056733.1:1349930000-1349940000 GCF_019279795.1 Protopterus annectens | reverse complement strand
TGATAAACTTAATTCTCCACTAGCCAGATGCATTTTCTTTAAATGCAAGTTTTAATGTTATTTCAATGAATGGAAGTTTCAAGGGCAGAAAAGTTTACTGCACATGCTAAGTCTGTTTTCACTGTGAGACTGTATTGTTTACTTAGCAAATGGCTATACGTGTTTGTGTTATTTTATTTCAATGTATGTAATCATTGTAGAAGTAAATAACAAAACAGAATGCACACTGAAAGATTTGAATAGTGTTTATGGTAAATGGGGAGATATAGCCAAGTAATGGAACACTGGAATGGTTGAGGAGAGGGCTGCTGTGAGGGGGGTAGGGGGTTCCTGCGGGAGGGGCTGCTCTGGGGGAGGGGACCCTGAACTATTACCTTGCCTAAGGTCCCAATTGACCATGATCTGGCTCTGCCTGTCAGTGGTTGAAAGCAGCAATACAGTGTTCTTTAAGTCTTCTTCTTTCGGCTTTTCCCGGTTAGGGGTTGCCACAGCGGAAATCCGGTCCGCTAATGATTGGCAGTAGATTTTTACAGTGCCAAGGTGCCAGCTTGACGCCCAACCTTCAACAAAGGCACGCCCATTCACGCATGTCTTTCGAACACCAGTCGACCGAGGAGAGAAAACATGCAGACTCCACACAGAAGGCGCTCCAGCCAAGAATCGAACGGGAGAACTTCTTGCTGTGAGGCGACAAAGCTACCACTGCACCATACAGTGTTCTTTAAGTACATTGGAAAATTGAAAGGGGGAACTCTAATTGTGACATATTAACAATAAACAATCACATGATCACCCAGCCACAGGATATAGCTAATCTGCCTATAGAAAAATAGTGCAAACTTCACAATAAGCAACAAAATGCTTGAAAGCAAGGTTAGTCATGCCTCATTTAACTACTAACATTATATGACTGCTGCCAAAAAGAAAAATGTAAAGAAATGTTAAGTTCCATTGGACCAAACAACATATCTTATGGTTCTGTACAAACAATGAGGAAAAATTAACTAAACTTACATCATTCATGTTAAGCAAAATGCTAGCATGCAGACATGAAACTGACATATGTTGATAGACTATATTAATATGATTTTATAAATGGATGGAGGTCAGATCAGACGTAATTTTAGACCTTTTCTTCCCTAGCAATATTCTGTGCAAAATCAATGAAAGAGACCTAATTAAGTGTAACTACCTGACACAGGGTACCTACTTGTCTTAGTTGAGGTAAATTTTATTACTGGATGCAACAGTTAAATCTTTACCCCACCCCCATCTTATTTCCTATGAAAATTAATACATTTCCTGTGAGAACCTCTAGAAAGAACCCTACTTAAAAAAGTTAAACACACACACACACATACACACACACACACACACACACACACACACACACACACACACACACACACACACACACACACACACACACACACACACACACACATGCACATACGTGCACACACACACACACACACACACACACACACACACACACACACACACACACACACACACACACACACACGCGCGCACACATATCAACAGCTCCACAAAACCCTGTACCTAGAAATCTCTTGTCCCTTCTGTCTATATACCTTGTTCTACTTTCATCACATACAGAAAAAGATAATAGAACTGTTCCTTCCTTTCAAATATCTGTACTGGGATAGACAGTCTGCAGTCTTGGTTTATTGCCTTTTTTTCTGAGCACCATATTGTTCACCACCACTATCTCAAAAACTTAGTGAAAGACCCCTCCTGAAACATTATACTGAGCATACAATACCCCACAATAGCCAAAATCTACTCAAGCAGTCTACAACAGTGACAGTCTTGTACATCAGACCCATACGTATATGACCAGTACTTAGTAAGGTCTTAGAAAATGTAATATTTGATCAGCTCCCTTCCTTCATAAGACAATACCTTCTACTCTCATCCCAACAGTATGGGGTCTGGGTATGCAGAAGCACAAGGACTGGCATTTGGCCAATTAATGCTGACATTTTACTAAATATGGGAAAAGCAACCTAACTGTGCTAGTAATTGTTGACCTTATCATGTCTTTTGATTTTGTAAACCACAACTTACTAACTCATGTGCTGTTATTAAGAAATTTAGTAAAAAGACTTTTGGATGGATTACCCACTTTTTTACAAAGTAAAACCTTACCTGCAAGTAAAATAGGGTTCTCCTTTAACCAGGCATGATTTGTTACCCCAAGGATCAACATCATCATCATCATCATCATCAATCCCCTTTTTCCCCATTTTCTACATAGAGTTGGGATGTCATGTCAAGTCAACTGTCATCATCTTTCTTGATTCAGTGCCACTCCCCTACCTTCTTCAGTGGCCATGCCTGATTATCACAGGCCTTGTCTGATGAAATCAATGCAAATCTTTACTGAGCACCCTTGTTTTCTCTTTCCTTTTTCAAATTTTCTTCACCAGATTATGTTCTGCCTTTTGTACTCATATGGCCAAACCACCATACTCTGTTAACTTTGATCTTCTCTGCAACTGGAGCTGCTATGACTTTGATCAGATGCGC
The DNA here is from genome assembly GCF_019279795.1 of Protopterus annectens. Lineage (NCBI taxonomy): Eukaryota > Metazoa > Chordata > Ceratodontiformes > Protopteridae > Protopterus > Protopterus annectens. Next base: position 1,349,937,447 of record NC_056733.1, on the reverse strand, counting down.
TCATTTCTTTGTCTGCCCACAATGTGTCTCCTACTACCCATCTCCAGCACTTCATCTCCATCACTTCTAGCTTCCTCATCTGCTCTGCCTTCCCCTCCCAGGTTTCTGTACTGTACAGTAGTACTGATCACACCACTGTTTTATACACCTTACTATTTCAGCTTCTTTAGTATTCTTCTGTCACATAGTACCCCTGAATTTCTGTGCCATTTGGTTGTAGCCCTACTGATTCCAGTTTTAACCACCGCATTCAGACTTCCCTTCTCCTCAGTCATAGGTTCATAGATTGGTACTAGACTATTGGCCCGAGGGCCTATATAAGCCTAGCCAAAAAGGTACCCTGGCACTCGCCACCCAAGAAAATTATTTTCCTGTCCCTCTGTCAAGCAGAGCCACAGATGGGATCCCTGGGGTGAAATTCCTATTTCCCATCCAATCATCAAGATTTTTCTTGAAGAGTGCTAATGAGGAGCTTTCTTTGCTATAGATAGGTAATTTGTTCCAGAGTATGAGAAGTCTCTGGGACAGGAATTTATCCCTCCAGCATGTTATGTTTATTGTGGTGACAAGGTTTAGGTCCCTAGAGCATGTAGCTCAGAGGGATTGGGATTTCTTTAAGTGGAGCATGTCCAACAGTTCTGGGTTTGACATAGCTTTGTATGTTAGGCAGAGATTGCCTCAGAGTAGGCGATATGCGATGGAGTAAAGCTGAAGTTTTTTGAGACGGTCAGCGTAGGGCATCTGTTTGAGGCCAGTAATCCTCTTTGTGAGGTATTTCTGCAGCCTTTCCAGTTGTTGTACATGTCTTGCAATGCACATACCAAAAGGGGTGTTGTACTCTATAATGGGTCTAATGAGTGATGAGTAGAGGGGAACAATGACCTCTTTTTTCCTGGATGAGAAACCTTTTGTGATGAGGTGTGCCACATAGAAGGATTTCCTGACTACTGTGGCAATGTGATTATCAAAGGAGAGACCACTGTCCACCTGTGTCCCAAAGTCTCTTATCACACTTTCAGTGTTAAGTAGACTACAGCTTATGTGGTAGCTCATGGGTACAGAGTTTTTACCAAAGGGGATGACAATGCACTTTTTGGCATTGAGCTTGAGGCCATGGCTTTGACACCAGGCATCTGTCTCAGTGAGGCCCTTTTTTAGGATGTCCACATCGTTAGGAGTTTTAATTATGGCTCCTAGTTTGCAGTCATCTGTGAACTTTGTTAGCCAAAGACCTTCTGTGTTAGCCTGTACTTCAGAAAAGTAGATATCAAACAGGAGAGGACCCAGGACTGAACCCTGTGGTACTCCACTTGTCACAGGTCTGAAGTCCGATTTGGAGTCTGCTACTTTCACAGTGTGGGTTCTGTCAGTGAGCCAGTTGGCAACCCATCTTGTGACCTAGGGATTTATACCTAGTTTAATGAGTTATCTATAATTCCAGAGTGGGGGATGGTATCAAAAACCTTGGCAAGATCTAGATAGGCTGTGTGAACCACCTTACTCTCATCTACGGCTTTGGTGACTGCTTCAAAGAACTGGTTCAGGTGTAGGAGACATGATCTGCCTTTTACAAACCCGAACTGGGTGGGGTCTAGAGTTTGGAGATTACCAATGTCTTTATTTATAACTTCCATGATGATACGTTCCATGGTCTTGCAGACCAGGCTTGCTAGGCTAATGGGGCGGTAGTTCCTAGGGTCCTTGATGGCTCCCCCTTTGTGGAGTGGGATAGCCGTCGCTTTGTGCCATTCAGTGGGCACAAAGCCTGAGGTGAGGCTATGATTGAACATGTTGCTTAGGTGGGGTGCCAATTCATTCTGTAGTTCATGTAGAACACAGCCTGGGATGTTGTCAGGTCCCATGGATGCTGTGTTCTTGGCTTTGGAGAGTGTGGTTTTTACCATGCAGTCATGATTACAGGAACTTTGCATTCTTCCAGTATAGAGATGGGCCCTTTAGGAGGTAAGGTGGGGGGGGGGTAAAGTTAGCACTGAACCTATCTGCCAGGATGTTGGCAAGATCAGTTGGTTCAATATATGTAGTGCCATTGTGCTGTAACTCAGAGCAGATTTGAGTGTTGCCATTGAGAATCTTGACATAGCTATAGAATGCTTTGTGGTTGTCTTTAGAATCAGTGGCAATTTTGTTTTAGTAACTAGCTTTGTAGGATTTTATGAGGGATTTCAGCTTCTTACTGATGCTGACCATAGCATTTTACTTTTTTTTGCAACAGTTTCTTTCTTCTGTTGTAGAGTTAGGCTTCCTTTTTTTGTAGGATAGCATCTTGGTTCTGTTAGGAATAGCATGATCCATGCACTTGTGTAGGTGCTTATAAAGTGAATTTGTTTAGGATTCAGCAGTTGTACCTCTATTATCCATCTGCATGGGTGTCTTGAGGTTTGTCACTTCTGTCTTAAGAAGCATGAAGTTGGCTTTGAAGAATTTTTTTACGGTGGTTTCCCTAATTGGGGGGGGGGGGGTGAGATGTGGATATCTAGGGTGATTAGCTTGTGGTTGGATCTGACCAATGAGGAATTGACCCCTGGTGTGGAACACTAATTGCCCATGTTGGTAATGACCAGGTCTAGGATATTGCTGCCCCTGATCGGGGTGTGGACAAGTTGATCCAAGGTGTTAGAATTTATGAATTCCAGAAACCATTGAGCAAAAGAGTTGGTACATGAGTAGTTTTCCCAGTTAATGGTGGGGTAGTTGAAATTGCCCATTGTTAGGGTGTTGGGTTGTACCCTAATATATTCCAGTGTATCAAAAAATGAGGAGTGGGAATCCTGGGGCATGGTGGGGGATCTGTAGCAAGTTACACTTTGGATTGTGGCCTTGCCCAGAGTTAGTTGCACTTGGATAATCTCAGCTGCATTATGCTGAGCAACTAGCCATGAGGTGTGGATATCCTTAATAAATATGGACACGCCTCCGCCTTTAGTGCTTCGGTCCAGGTTAGGTGGCCGAAAGGTGTGGTATGAATTATAACCTGGTTATGCAGGGGTGCTCTTTTGAGCCTTGAACCAGGTCTCTGTCACTGCACAGATGTCGATGTTCTCCATTTTAAGGAGTGCCTTGAGTGAATGCATTTTGAGGTTTAGACTTCTAGCATTTAGTAGCATTACCCTCAGATTTTGCTTGCTTGTACCTGTTATGGTGGCAAATTTGTCATTTTAACCTTGCCTAAAAAGGGCACTATAGAGGTGGCAAGAGCCTTAGTCAGTATCCAGAATCCCAAGGGCGACAGGTGCAGGCCATCTCTGGCAAAGCATCATGGTCTGTCGATCATGTCTTCCCAAGCAGACAGATACTGGATCCCCTTAGAATGACACCAAAAGCTTAGCCAATTGTCGAAGTCAATCATTTTGTCCTTGTACTGTGGTATCATTCTGGGTGATGGCATGATGCTACTCAGGGCTAGGGTCATACCTGCCTGGGCTACAAGATCAGAGAGCTCCTCCAAGTCTCTTTTATGTTTTCCAGGGAGGTACATCTCAAGTCATTCACATCAACATGGATAATAGAGTCATATTTGTACTTGTTGAGTGACCTGAGTGCGTGCATTATGTGGCAGATCCTGGCACCCAACAGGCAGCTGACAGTACCTTTCTCCTTGTTTAACCTGGTGAGTGGAACATCAGTGTGCCTGACAATAGAATCAAGCAATGCAACAGGCAGGAAACACCAGACTGAAACTGTAGAGAAATTTAGTAAAACAATGATATAAAAAATAATAAAAGTGCACTGCTAAGCGCTTTCAAGCTAACAAGCCTTTCATCAGATAGTGCATACAAACAAAGCAAAACTATTTAAAATACTCTGCAACCAATCAGAGATCAGTATTTCACCCTCCTTTTTCTAAGGATGGGTTTTAAAGGAATAACAGCATTCAAGCTTGGGGGTTTATCAGCCCCAAGCCTAATTATCCATCTAGTTTCTGCACATTCTGTATCACTGAAAATATGTCCTCCCTTTACTCTACTATTAATTGTGTGTAACGCCATAAACAAAAATTCATCTTGACATGCTGAAACAAAGCATTATGTTCATGCTGAAGTCTAATGTCCGAAGCACGTTCTACAATCAGCATAACCATTGAAAAAATAATTCTGTCCTGCTCTAGGATGCTTATAAGTACTCATTTGCAAAATGTGTTGACAAGCTTTGCAATGATAGCAGGGAAAAGTACCCATCTTATTTATCCTAGGACCACTCTTGACATTAACCTTAGGTTCATGACATAGCATGTCCTTCAAGTTTTTATTCCTTCTAAATGTGAATCTAGGTTCATCACCTACTACATGTTTTAATCTCATATCAGTATAATGACTATAGAGTCACCAAAGACTAGAGTGTTGGGTACATTGTTATGCCTTATGGGCTGTGGTTGAGTTGCACAGCATAATGCATCCAGGTTATCCAAGTGCAACTAACTCTGGGCAAAACTGCAATCCAAATTGTAACTTGCTACAGATGCCCCACTATGCCCCAGGATTCTCACTCCACCTTTCTTGATATACTGGAAATATTAGGGGTCAACCAAACACCCTAATAATGGATGATTTCAACTACCCCACCATTAACTGGGAAAACTACTCATGTAGCAATTCCTTTGCTCAACACTTTCTGGAATTCCTAAATTCCAATGCCCTGGCTCAACTTATCCACACCCTCACCAGGGGCAACAGTATCCTAGACCTAGTCCTTACCAACATCCATGATCGGTGTTCCACACCTGAAATCAACTCCTCGTTGGTCATATCCGAACATAAGCTAATCACCCTCGATATCCGCATCCTGCCCCCACCCATCATTAAGGAAACCATGGTAAAAAATTTCTCCAAAGCCAACTTCATGCCTCTTAAGACAGAAGTGGCGAACTTCATGACACCCATGCAGATGGACAATACAGTTATGACTGATGAATCCTACACAAATGCACTCTATAAGCACTTACACGAATGCATGGATCGTGCTATCCCAAACAGAACCAAGCCGCTATCCTCCAAAAAAAGGAAGCCAGTCTGATGGTTCCCTGCCATAAACAAACTTCAACAGAAGGAAGAAACTGTTGCAAAAGAGAGTAAAATCCCATGAGTGGAGGAGCTGCCTGGTCAGCCTCAGTAAGAAGCTGAGATCCCTTATAAGATCCTACAAAGCTAGCTATGAAAACAAAATCATCACTGATTCTAAGGGCAACCAAAAAGCATTCTATAGCTATGTCAAGAATCTTAATGGCAACACCCAGATCTGCTCTGAGTTACAGCACAACGGCACGAAAATTACAGAACCAACTGATATTGCCAACATCCTGGCAGATAGTTTCAGTGCTAACTTTTCCTCCCTCTCACCCCCTAAAAGGCCCATATCTATACAGGAAGAATGCAGAGTCTCTGTAATCACATCTATGCAGGTAAAAGCTGCACTCTCTAAGACAAAAAACACAGCATCCATGGGACCGAACAACATCCCAGGCTGTGTTTTACATGAACTTCAGAATGAACTGCCTCCCCACCTAAGCACCATGTTCAATCATAGTCTCATGTCAGGCTTTGTGCCCACTGAATGGCGCACAGCAACAGTTATCCCACTTCACAAAGGGGGAGCCACCACTGATCCTGGGAACTATCGCCCTATTAGCCTGACGAGCCTGGTCTCCAAGGCCATGGAACGTATCATCATGGAACTTATAAAGACATTGGTAAGCTCCGAACTCTGGACCCCACCCAGTTCGGGTTTGTGAAAGGCAGATCATGCCTTCTGAACCTGATCGACTTCTTTGAGGCAGTCACCAAAGCCATAGATGAGGGTAAGGTGGTTCACACAGCCTATCTTGACCTCGCCAAGGCTTTCAACACCATACCCCATTCTGGAATTATAGCTAAACTCACTAGACTAGGTATAAATCCCTACATCACAAGATGGGTTGCCAACTGGCTCACTGATAGAACCCACACTGTAAAAGTTGCAGACTCCAAATCTGACTTCAAACCAGTGACAAGTGGAGTACCACAGGGTTCAGTCCTGGGACATCTCCTGCTTGGTATCTACTTCTCTGAAGTACAGGCTAACACAGAAGGCCTTTGGCTAATGAAGTTCGCAGATGACTGCAAACTAGGAGCCATAGTTGAGTCCCAAAATGATATGGACAACCTACAGAAGGGCCTCACTGAGACAGATGCCTGGTGTAAGAGGCATGGCCTCAAGCTCAATGCCAAAAACTGCATTGTCATCCCCTTTGGTAAAAACTCTGTACCCATGAACTACCACATAAATGGCAGTCTACTTAATGCCGAATGTGTGATAAGAGACCTTGGGACCCAGGTGGACAGTAGTCTCTCCTTTGATAATCACATTGCCACAGTAGTCAGGAAATCCTTCTATGTGGCACACCTCATCACAAAAGTATTCTGATCCAGGAAAAAAAAGGTCATTGTTCCCCTCTACTCGGCACTCATTAGACCATTATAGAGTACAAAGCCCCTTTTGGAATATACCTCACAAGATATCTGCAGCAGCTGGAAAGGCCACAGAAGAACCTCACAAAGAGGATTACTGGCCTCAAACAGATGCCCTACACTGACTGTCTCAAAAAACTCCAGCATTATAGAGTACAACACCGCTTTTGGAATGTACCTCACAAGACATATGCAGCAGCTGGAATGGCCACAGAAGTACCTCACAAACAGGATTACTTGCCTCAAAAAGATGCCCTACACAGTGCATCTAAAAAAACTCCAGCTTTACTCTGTAGCATATCGCCTGCACCAAGGAGATCTCTGCCTAACATGTAAAGCTATGTTAAACCCAGAGCTGTTGGACATGCTACACATTAAGAAATCCCAATCCCTCCAAGCTACACACTCTAGGGACCTAAACATTGTCACCACAATAAACAGGACATGCTAGAGGGATAGATTCCTGTCCCAGAGGCTTCTTATAGTCTGGAATAAGCTACCTATCTTTGTCAGGAAAGTTCCTCATTTCCACTCTTCAAGAAAAATCTTGATGAGTGGATGGGAAATAGGAAATACACCACTTCTATGGCTCTGCTCAACAGGGGCAGAGGAAATTAATTTTCTTGGGTGGTGTAAGCCAGACAACCTTGTTGGCTAAGCTTACTTAGGCCTTTTGGCCGATAGTCTAGTACCTATCTATGAACCTATGAACCTATGAACACTGAGTTTGTGGGGTATGTGTCATTTGGGTTGTGTTAGGGGTTGGAGGTTGCTTGCATTGCTGCTTTGGAGGTCTCTGTTGCTTGAGCAGATTTTTATTGAGATCCTCCACGAATGTAGGTGCATGTTCTGTGTTTCTATGTGTGTGTTTTGGTGGTGTAGGTTTTGAGGGACTATGTGATGAGTGTGGTGTGGTGCAAGTGTTTACCTTCTCTTGACTGTCTAGTCCAGTTTTGGGTGAAGAGAGCTTTGCTTCCAGTTTGGCT
>NC_056733.1:1348810000-1349010000 GCF_019279795.1 Protopterus annectens | reverse complement strand
TAGTGTTATGGCTAAATGACAGCATATAAAAGGCACTGTCTCTCCTTTTCTGCAGCACGTGTGTGAATGGGAAATATATTGCCATGCACATGTTAGAAAATGCTTTGTTGCTATGCTTTTGTAAAGACATTTTTACTGGACATGCTCACTACATTCATTGTCTAGAATTACATCAAACGAATCCAACTGTAGAAAAAAGCAGCTTAAACTGTAATGCAGTAGATGAAACGATATAACTTACTTCTGCAAGTTCTCATTTCTATTGCTGTTAGATTGCTTCCAGACTGTTGTTCTTTAGTAGATTGTACTGAGTTGGTTGCATAAACGGGTATATTGTTCATACTACATCATTTAAATAATGTTTAACATGTACAAGAAAACATTAAAAAAACTTGCATGCAACATCACCATTAGAACTACATCAGATTGGAGTTGTTTTTCTATAAAGTTCACATATACAAGGCAGAGGACATTTAGCTAAGTGGCCTAGAATATAACCAGGACATTAGAAAGGAGCATCTAAGTAACACATTTCCACCAGCTTTGTTTTTTTTCAACTTCCTTTTGTCAGCAGCTTCACTCTTGATTCAAATAGTTATAAATAACATGCAAATGTTCACTGATTGACTTCTCCTTTGTTTTGCAATAGCTTTATTGTGCACAAATAATAAAACTGCTAATCCATGGCCTTTTTGTTCTCTAGCTCCCAGAGCTCGGAGATTCTCTTCAGGAGGAGAAGAGGATGGATGGGACCATAACATTCAGAGGGTAAGAAAGGCACAACAGTATAAAACTTATCAATTAAATTGTTTCAGATTTAGTTCAAATGGTAAATAATTTTGCCTGCAGAAAATGCTCATTTCAGATAACAATCTGGTTAACCACTTTTGAGATGTTTAGTCTTAGTTAATAACACTGTATTGAATTATATTGTAGTGCACTGTCACACAGAATATCATATGAATGTTTCAGCATCACAGCATTGAGACCAAATTTGTATCTGCATTGTAATTTTCTATATAGGTGTGAAACAGGAAAAGAATTCTTCTGCACATTCAAGTGTATAGTAGTAAAAGTGAGACTGTCAGTGACATTCATTGTCCGTAAGATTGTTACTATTGTACTATAGACAGAGATGAGTTGGGGGAATACTACCACTAGCTGAGTACCATGTTGGCACCTGACGTGTTGTATATCTTTAAGAAAATGCTTGTATTGTTGAAACTTCATTGCATTGAATGTTTTTGGTTGAAGTGTATTGTGCTAATATCAGGGCCAGGTGATTTGGGGTACATGAAAAATGTGATTTGTGTTTTATTTTATTACTTTTCTATTTTCTCCAAACTTCTGATTCCTTGGACATAACACACTTAACATTTGTGAGTATGAGGACTAAGCCCTCACATTGGGAGATTATTCCACTGCAAAACAATGTTTAATACAGTTTGTGTGATTTTTTTGAAGTGTCGGTTTACATCCTTACATTGTGTGGTTCAGATGAGTTAAATAAAATTTGCAATTTCAGTATAGATTTGGGAGTGGTTCAGTGTGGATAATTAAACAGTAAAAGATAATTTCATAACATGGATGTGACTGGGTTTTTTTTCTAGAAACTCTGGGCATTTTGTGTTTTTTGCACAATTAACATATGCCACAAAATCACACTTTTTGTTACATGATGTAGCAGAACTAGAATGTTCAGCTTGTATTTTCATAGAAATGCATACCAGGAGCAGACCAGACTAATGGCGCAGCACTTGGATGTATATCTACCATGCCAGCATCTTGGGTTTGGAGTACTACTGAATGGTTAGTGGGGATAAGAAGGACTGAGTGCCTTCTGTAGTTCTCCTTCCCAGAGGAATTGTTTGGGAAGCAGAACCATCATATCTAAATGAGTGTCTGGCAGAAGGTGAGATTATAGCTGGTATGACCTGAACAAGGATGGGGATAGATTCATAGGTTCATAGGTAGATGGGAAAGGCTATGCTTTGACCACCACTACACTGTGTGCAGAAGGAAGAACGGGGAAATGGAGTCATTTTCCTCTGACAGTCTTCCAGTGTCATGTTGTCAGCTATCTATCACCATAGGATACAAGACATGTTATGAGGCAACATGCATGGCACTTACCATCAGCATTTAAAGCTACATTCCCTGAAACCTGTGCTGTACAGGAACACTGTAGAGTTCATCATGCTAACAAATATGCACAGAAGATGTCACATGTAAGTGGTAGGTGCATTATAGTACATGATGACAACAGATGACATACCAATTATGCCAGTGCAAAATGGGGTATATCTCCATTGGAGGAACAGAGCAGACACTGAAATGTGTGTCTTACATGACATGCTGTTCTGACACTAATTTTGCAGTTGCTACTGACATATGGAAAAAACATAGGAATTGCAAGTATAAGCATATTATGAAGAATCTGCAAACTGTTTAGCAAATGGTATTTATTTTTTTATTGAAATCAAATCAGTATCATTAGAATTCTAAAACTAACTACGTGACATAGACTTCTGCATTAAAAGTACTAAAAAATTCTCTATGCAGTAACAAATGTTTTGGTATATATAGAATGGGAGCCTGATTTTATCACATAAACATAAAACACACACACACACACACACACACACACACACACACACAAAAACACACACAAATTCTTCTGTATGCCAAGTGTAAAAACCTCATACTTTAAAAACAACACCAGTACTCAGATATTTCACTGTTTTTTACATATTATTTGGAAATGTACTTACTTTTAATCCCCTCGAGGCCATGTCCTTAAGGCATTTTTTTTAAACTTGCTCCACATTAGAGATTTATAATTAATCTTTTTCTCCAGCTCTTTCAGACTTGCCTTAATATCTGTCTGAACTGATTCACCTGAAACTTTAATATGACTAAATGGATCATCAAGTGAATTAAGCATATTCTTGCAAAAATGGAAACACAACAGGAACTTCAGCACCATCCACTTTGATATTACAGTAAATTATCAATTAACCATCACCCTTGGGTATTGATAGATGCCAGATAAGCATAGTTACTGGTTGCTTGATAGTTACTATTAAAAATAGACCTGGCAAATACTGTGCCCTCTACTATACTGTACCATATCATAAATAATGTATTGATTTGATTTTAATATTGAAATACAGTAATTAAAAGCCTGGCTGGAATAATAATATTTTAAACTTATATTTCCATGAGAAAGCGTGGCACCCGGAATGGTTTTCAGTGGCACACTGAGTGGATTGGAATTGAATGAATAGAGAGACAGTGAATGCATGTATGAAAGCAGAAACAACTATGTGAGAGAGATTGGAGAGATGTATGAAAGCTGAAAAGAGTGTGTGAGAAATCAGAGAGAGAATTTGCAATCTGATGCAAACTGACTGAGTGAGTATGGTGCGAGTGTTAACATTTTAGTGATTTGACTTGTTTGGTTTGACTTGTTCTCAGGTTGGGGAGAGAGGGAATTTATTTGTATCTTCCTTTTTAAAACTCTAAAACTCTAAAAATGTAAGGTGTGCTTCTACAGGGGGAAAACAGAAACTGCAACACATGAAAAACTGAATTGTTCATATAGTACTTTATTTCTTCAGTTTCTTTCTGGTTGCTTGAGAATTCTGGTTGCTTGAGTTCCAGATAACTGAGAGTTTACTGGAAAGATTTAGCGATTTTATATAAAAGAATAACAAGTGAAAAAATACTTTTGCCCTACAAACTTTAAAATAGTTCCTCAGAAGTGATCATCAGTGAAAATCAGTGCATCAAGTAGAATTGTCACAGTCATGTGCATAGCTTCTTAAAGATACAGGCCACCTAATATTTTGAAGACCTTGCTAGCAATATGTGAAATACGTAACATGATTACAACGTAACAGTGTTATATAGTAGTTACTTAGGAGTTAAAAAAAGTGTCAGAAGATATAAGATGTTGTTAAAATACGTGTATTATAAAATCTAATGTATAATAAAACATATTACTAGCCAACTTTGCAGAATGCAATTTCAAGATTGACAGGATGGATACAAGGTCATTCAAGCCTGGGGGGGGGGGGGGGGTAATGGACTCCAACTTCAACTGCCAGAGCAGTTCAAACAGGACTCCCAATAACCACCTCCATGGTCTTAGGAACCCATTCCAGTATTCCAGTAGGGTATATTGCTGAGTGTTTGCAAAGGGCATGGTTATGATTGTTTCTAGAATCATCATAACAGAGTTCTCTTATGAAGTTGTCTGTTTACTCACATGAAATGCTAGTTTAAAGTAGTCAATCACTTTTTAACTTTTCTTACATGTTATTTTATAATAATAAAATAGCACTGCCACTCTGTCAGCCAGTATCCAGACCTCACTCACATACTTAAAAGAATGACAATAAGGATGTGACATACAGTCCATTATCACTAACTTTCACTTTTCATGCCACTGAGATGTGTCAAGTTTAGCCAAGTATAGAGACTGAAATAAACAAAAATGTGTTTAAAACAGGTGCATGATAAACACTGACATTTCTTTTTTCAAAAGTAGTTCTACTGAAAGAAAATCAGCATAACGCATTAGCAACTTCCCAAAAAAAATGAAAAGTCAGATTTTACAGGGGATAAAGTCTGTTGCTCCCCTCACATCCTCACATCTGTAAGTATACCAACTCTGAGGTCACCCAACCCTGGGGAAAGCAGAAACTTCTTTACCCACATTGTTACATCATTAGTCAGTAGGTACTTTTTGGTGAAACATGAAAACCAATTAAAAAAGCTCAGCAATTCCAATTATATCAAAATTCTTCTTGTCAGAGACTGCATGCATTATGCTAGAAGAAAGTTACTTCTTCAAGATTCCCTATATGATTAAACTAGAAAAATGTTAAAAATATTACTAATGTAGTGAAAATTAACAAGAATTTTGATCCAAAGATAAAATGTGTGAAAACTGGAGAGAAATGAGGTGGTTAATGTGACACATGAAATATTACTCATGAGGTTCTGTTCGCTGTACCAGACAGCCTAAATGAGTACTGAGATTAGATGTAGGGAGGTTACTAATAGTTTAGAAACTGATTAGAGTTGAACTGTGGGACTTAAAGGACAGCTACTTCCTAAATGCAAATCCTCCTGAAAGAATGATCACCATACTTCTGTATATTAAAAAGCACAACATAACCATTTCTTGCCCCGTGTAGCTTTTTTGTTTTAGTAGGCTTACTCAGTCTTCAGTATGTTGGGTTGAATGAAATCTTGTGATACTTTCTTTCGGAATTTGTCTCCATTGCTCTTATATAATTTCACCTGTCAGATTTGAAATTTTCTTGCAAGGAAAAGACACGTACTAAAGTACCTGCAGCATTTATTTTGTTATTTCACATTCTCTGGAGTAACAGAAATGTACTGTTATTTACCACTGGATTCCCTTCATGTGGGGCCATAAACCTGCTGTGTTTTTTGTAGTCTTAAAATGAAGAACTCACTGAGAACAACATCACTAATTATCTGACCTTCACAAGTTAGGAAATATGAAGCCCTGGGTGACACAGCCCAGAAAGGTAGGTGGAAGGCAGGTCCTGAAAGCTAGAAAGCGTTCTTCTGCAAAGGCTCTATTATCACCCTGTTATTTCTTTAAACTTCTGTAAAACATTTCTGACACAGTGTGAAGAAGTTCCTGATGCACAAAGGCTCTGTTATCTCTATGCCATTTCTTCATACTTCTGCAAAACATTTTTGACATAGTATGGGGAAGTTCCCCAATGCCCTGGCCAAATTTCCCCTAGTGGTATAAATACCATCTTGGGTCTCCTCTGAAAAAAGGCTACTAGCCTAATGAGACTAACCCACTCAATAAAGGATAGAGAAATAAATAAATAAACATATCTACAATATGTAAGAGTTAGTGCAATCTAGCCATCTAGTCACTTGCAATACTAGGATTGTGAATTTAACAGGCTATGCCAGGAAACCATCGGGTACTGAATCTGCCAAAAGCCTGCAACTGCTGGAGACTCATGTTAAATGTAATAGTGTTTACACCGTGCTCTGGAAAAAGAGCAAGTAAGCCAGGATGTAATAGGACAGTCAGCGTTTGTGGAGTATTATTATTTGGAAGTATTGTTGCAATACAGGATCATTTTATGGATGCAATTTGAAAGTGTAAAAAGAGAAAATTGAAGTCTAAGCTATTTTCTCTGGAGTATGTTTTTTGGAGCTCTTTACAGATGACCATCAACTACTCATGCCTGTTTTCATCCACCAGGTATACTGAACCAGATTAGAATTGCTTGGACTAGCTCTGAGCCATATTTAGTTTCAATGAGGAAATCTAGACACTCTGGGAACAGAGTCACACTGCTGTTTAAGAGTATTTTTTCCTATGAACTGACCCCCAGATTGTGCATGTCCTGTCCCAGGGCAAGGCATACAATGAACTTTGCTAGCATATCATCCACAACTCCATAACTCCACATGTGACTTAGCCATAGCCCTGCCCCCCAGCCACCAATGGAGATAAACTGTAAGGAAGCATCCAGACACATGTACCACCTCAGAAGGGGCATGCCCATCCTCCCTGTCTGTGCTGTCAAGTACCCAGGCCAGTATGCTCAGGGCTTTATCCCTGTATACCCCAGCACAGACTGCCCTTTCTGTTAGCATTAAAGTATAATAAAAGGGCAGGAAGTTTACTTTTGATGATCCAGTGAAAGCTATTCACAAATTAAGAAATGCCCTGTATGTTTGACTCAAATGTTCATGAAGCAGAAAGACGGAGAGAATATGGATTTAATAACGTTAGATATATCAGTAGAGCTGAGGATGCATCCAGTAGAAAAGTTACCATTTTTCACATTGTCATTTGAATATTTTATATTCAAACCATACATTCCTTCCAGTATGATCTTTCTAGCAATGTTTTTATAATTATTTTGTAATCTGTATTACATAATGTAATAGGCATACAGATCTTTATTGGCCTGTTATTTCCCTTCTAACAAATAAAAATTACAACCCCTTTACATACTCTGGATACTTTTCCATTTGCCCAGCCATTCACTTAACACCTGAATAAATAAACATTTATTCCTTTCTTCGTCTTACCCAGCACTGATGAACATTTACTGCATCTAATTCTTGTATTGTCTCCAGCCTAAGTCCCCCACACCTTCTGTATCTAATCTCATAACACCTCAGTGTCTCATAACCACTTTCCTGATTTTGTTATTTATCTGCAAAACATATTTTTGTTCTACATTCATTATTTCCATTCCATTTTAGTTTTCGTCCTTTTCTCATTTAGTAAAACATCCATTTTCCTGTTTTCCTTTCTTCCCGTTTCACCGTTTTCCAATAACAGTGTAACTTCTTTGTTTTTCTTAACATAAATATCTGTTATAAAATTACAATTTACATTATTTCTTTGCTTCTTGCATTCAGTACATGCTTCTTTTTAAAACTTCTATATACTTTCTCCCCCAATATATTTTCATACTCTTTAACTAACCTTCCATAATCTCTTCAATATTTAATATGACATTCTGTTTCTAATTCCAGGAACACTTTTTTATATATTTTTTTTGTAAAAGTTAAATGCCAGTCAGTCCAACAAGTGTAAAATATGACATATAATGATATATATATATATATATATATATATATATATATATATATATATATATATATATATATATGTACAGAGTGAGAGATAGAGTATTTATTTGCATTTATTTGCTAGGAAAGTTTGACAGGACAAAGCCCCTTCTCAGCAAAGGCCCCAGGAGAAAAGCTCAAAAAAGTGAAAACATGAAGTAGAGGTATGTGTGAGATAAAAATATTACAACCAAGAGTACACATATATACAGAATAACATATTTACACTGAAATTTAAATGGAGATAATTTAAAAATAAATGAGTATGAGTACAGTAAGATAGAGACTGGAAAAAGTAAGAAGAGAGTTGGGGTAGAATAGTTGAGAAGATATCCAGGTGAGGCTGAACAGGGACAAATCAATTTGATGAAAATATATGATTTTAGTCTCGTTTCAAATTAGCGGGCTTAGAGTTCCCCACAGGGATTGTGGCAGGGAGCTTCAGAGATTGCTCACTCAAGTGGAGTAGAGGCATAGCCATTTGATTTGTTGGAGAAGCAGATATTTGATAAAAAATTGTCAGGGGATCTACGGGCAATGGAGGGTCAGTACCATGACATGAGGGACATCTGTTGAGAGGGTAGATATTTCTATGGATTTGTTTGAGCTCATAGAATTTAATGATATTAGGGAACTTGTGGTGGGCTTATGATGGAGAGGTAGGTGCAAATTTTACAATTTTGTTATTGTGTGTTCTACGATATATATCTTGGCAGTATGCGTGTTAATAAAAGTGTATATGGAGTGTCTAAGGGTTGGCAGGAGTAATACAAATGCAGTGCATTTCCTGGGGGAGTCATTTGAGTACGCTTTTGTTCTATAGAGCTACTCCTAGATTTTAATGGTTTTTTTTAATAACTAGCTATATATGTAAGTCAGATTTGAAATTATTATGAATGGCTAGTCTTAAATGTTAGGTACTATTAACAGGTTCAATGACAGTTCCATTTAAAAAGTAAGCATGAAGTCAGACATGTCATTTTGCAGAGTTTTGGAGGCAATGTGTGTTTTTTCTTTCCTTTTGTACAATTAAGAACAAGGCTAGAGTCTGTAAATGAAGTTTATACTGAGAAGAATGGCCTTTATGGAATAGTTTGAAGTTATTGAATGATTTTGGTAGTGTGGATTATGGTGAAGTCATCCACATATTGAATGATGAAAGAGATACAACATTGGGAAGTGAGGCATACCTCTCAACCTCTTAGCGCAGGAAATCCAGACGAAGACCAGCAAAATAGGGGGACAAAGCCCCAAAAATAGGGACACATTTTAAATATTGGTCCTATACACTTAGAAAGTTGTTAGAATAAAAGGATTTGTGTTTACATGCATTTTCTGAAGGATATGAAGTCTTAAAATTAAATACATGTCATTATTTAATTACTTTAATCCTTAAATCATCCCAGTAATTTGTCAAAAAAACACAGTTTATAAGAGGAACAGACCAACAGTTTGAGGAAAAAATCTGGACATTCTGCAAAAATCTGCACAGTTGAGAGGTATGAAGTGAGGTCATTATTAAAGTTATAAAATAAAAGTGGTCCTAGTGTACAACACTGAAGGATGTCTATGGGTATGAGAGAGGACTGGAATTGGAACGAAACCATTTAACAACTTTAGCTCTATAAGAGACATGAAGATTACCAGGATGGTGAAGGGTTAAATAGCCTTAGCACTGATAGTTTTTGGAGGAGTTTGCTGTTGAATGCATTATCAAAAGCCTTAAAGAGTTTGAAGAAGATTGTGGACACCAAGGAGTCATTATTTCTGTGGTTATGAATGGCATCCAGGAAAAATAATATTGCAGTTTATGTATTGTAAAATGGAACATAGGATCATAGGAGTTTACTAGGCTATCGACCTGGAGGTCATTTCAAGTCTAGCTGTTTAATCCCAATGTAATACCATTGATATGCTAGTCAACACCGAGGACTGCATTTAGTAATGATTGCTCATGTCCAAGAGGGTTGTGGGCACTATCCCTAGTAAGAATTTACGGTGCCCCATCCACTCATCCAGGTTCCTCCTGAGCAGTGTCATAGAGGTGCTCTGTTTCACATGAATTGATAGCCTATTCTAAAGACACAGCAGTCACTGGGAGACAAATCTGTCCCTCCAGTATGTCTTACTTTTTATATTTTATATTTTATATTCATATTTAGGTCCCTAAAATGGGTAGCTCTAGTCACGTTTATTTATGGATATTCAGCAAGTTCATTGGGTTTGGGTCTGAGATTGCTCTGTAAGCCAGGCATAAGTCTCCCCAAAGAAGTCTGTATGATACAGAGTATAGTGACAGTGACTTTAGTCGGTCTGTATAATGCATATGCTGCTGGAGTCCCTTGATCTTCTTTGTTAGAAATCTCTGAGGTCTCTCCAGTTGCTGCAGGTGCTTTGTACAGTGCATGCCCAATGGGGCATTATATTCAATTATGGGCTGGATTAGTGCTGAGTATAGAGGAGTTTTTACCTCCTTTGCTCTCAAGGTGATGTGTGCTATGTAGAAAGCCTTCCTCACTACAGTAGACACATGGTGGTTGAAGTTAAGGTTGTACTCAACTTGTGATCCCGGATCCCTTACCACTTTGTTATTTTCTGAAAGGAATGATGATGCATTTCTTTGTATTCCGTTTGAGACAGTGACTAAGACACCAGTTGTTGGTCTGCCCATGACCCTCCTGGAGTATACTGACATCATTTGGGGATTCAATAATTGCACCCAGTTTGCAGTTGTCCGCAGACTTAGTCAGCAACAACTCCTTAGTTTTGGCCTGAACTTCTGAGAAGTATATACCAAACAATAGGGGCCCTAGCACTGACCCCTGTGGCATCCAGCTAGTGACAGGTCCACTGGTGATGTGGAGTCACCCATTTTGATAATATGTGTCTGGTTTGTGAGTCAGTTATCATCCCATCTTACAACAAAGGGGTTTATATTCACCTTGCTAAGTTTATTGATAATGCCTGAGTTTGGGATTGTGTGAAAAACCTTTGCCAAGCTGATGTATACTGTGTACACATATTTGCCCTTGTCAATGGTGCTGGTCATACTTTTGAAGAAATCCACCAGTTTTAACTGGCAGGATCAGCCCTTGAAAAAGCTGAATTGGGTTGGATCCAGGCTTTGAAGGTCACCTATGTCTTTATTTATGAGGTCCATAATAATATGTTCCAAGGCTTACAGATGAGGCTGGTCAGGCTTATGGGTCTGTAATTCCCAAAGTCTGTTGCTAGACCACCTTTGTGGAGTTGAATAACTGTTGCTGCTCCCCATTCCACAAGAACATACCCTGTGATTAGGTTATGATTGAAAGGGTACTTAATGGGGATGTTAGTTCATGTTTTATCATGTTTACAAGATGGCCTGGGATGCAGTCTGGTCCCATAGAGGCTGTGTTTTTTGCCTTGGACAAGTCTTTAATGACCAGCTGTTCAAATATGTAGGGTAGGGGGGGTTTGGGGGAAGGTTTGTGATATGTTTGGAGGTGATAAGGGAGTGAAGCTTTTCACAAAACCTATCTGCCAGCAGGCTTGCTATCTCTGTGGGGTCAGTATGTGTGGTACCATTAGTCACTACTTCTGCATTTTCTTGGGTCCTACCTTTTAGGCTATGTACATAACTGTAAAAGGCCTTATGGTTATCCTTGGCTGTGCTTGCTAGGTTTTTCCTCAAAGAAGTCCTTAGATGATTTGACGTGTTGTTTTATTTGCCTGTTGAGGCTGAGAAGGGTGCTTTTCCATTGTTTTTTGGAAAGCAACTTTTTGCATTTATTGTAAAGTTCGTTGATGCTGCTTGTCCACCATGGTGGCTTGTTTTTACTTGGGGCTCTGGCTTTGGTTCTTTCTGGGACAGCTGAGCCTGTACACTTATGCAAGTGATTGTACAGGACTTTAGGATAAGGTTAGGTGTAGTTATCTCTTCAGGCTGGGGGTGAGGCTTGGAATGCATTTATACCATCACCTAGGAGGGTATACTTTGCCATGGTGAAGTTTTTTAGTCTGATTTCACCCTTTGAGAGTTCTGGTGTTAGTGCCAGCTCAAAGGGGACTGATTTGTGGTCAGATTTAACTAGTGAGGGTCCGACAGTTGTGGTAATGCATCTGTTTGACATGTTAGTGAGGACCAGATCTAGTATGTTTGTTCCTCTTGTCAGGGTATTAACAGTTTGTTCCAGAGCATTTGAGTTAACAAAGTCAAGGAACTTTTGTGATAGCGAGTTACGGCTAGCATAGACTTCCCAGTTGATGGTGGGATAATTCAAATCCCCCATAACCAGAGTGTTTGGGAATATTTGGATTGACTCCAGTTTGTTCAAGTAGGCTTCATGCTCGTCATGACCCATGGAGGGGGGTCTGGAAATGGCTATGACTTGAATGGGGGTCTTACCCACAGTAACGTGAACACTAACTAACTCCATGGAGCTGTCCAGTCTAACTAGACAGGAGGTGAATTTATTTCTAATAGAAACACCACCTCCTTTGGTTCTCACATGTTCATTTTGTGGTCTGAAGGTGTGGAAGGCATTGTAGCCTTGCAAGGCTGAGGTACTATCTGAGGCGTTGAACCAGGTTTCTGTGATCGCACAGACATATACATCTTCCAGTGATGGAAGTGCTTCCAAGGTGTGCAGTTTTTGATTTAAGCTCTTGGGTTTAGCAGCGTGACCCTTATTTTGTTATGACTGACAATTTTCATATCGTAAGTTTGTTTTCAAGATCTTGGCTAAAAAAGGCACTCTGGGGGAGGCAAGAGCCTTTGCCAGCAGCCGAAAGCCTATTTGTGCCAGGTGTAACCTGTCTCTGTCAAAGCAGTGAGGTTCATTGACCGTGGCTTCCCAGGCTGACCAAACCTGGATCCCCTTTGAATGACACCAAAAACTGTCAGTTATTGAAACTGATTATTTTTTGTTTATACTGTGCATCATTTTAGGTGAGAGTGATATGCTGCTCAAGGCTAGGGACATACCTGCCTGGGACACATACTCACAGAGCTCAATCATGTCTGTCTTCATATAGTCCACTGAGATACGTCTCAGGTCATTCACTCCAACATGAACTATGAAAGAGTTATAATGGTACTTGTTGCTGAGAGACCTGAGTGCATGCATGATCTAACGAATCCTGGTATAGGACAGGTAGCTGACTATGACTTTCTCCTTGTCCAACCTGGTGAGTGAGACATCCGTGTGTCTCACTATAGAGTCTCCAATGACAAGAAAATTTGTTTTTTGAGGGTTATGCCTTATGGGCTTAGAAGGTGAGACACTGGTGTTAGTATGTATCATGGATGCTGTGGAAACTGTATTAGTTTTAGCAGTCTTGTGTTCTGGAGGTCTCTGGTGTTTTGGTAAGCTTTTTGACAGAACCTCCGCATATGTTGATTTTTGTGTTTGATGCATGCTTTGTGTATGAGTAGTGGTACTATGTTCATGTATAGTGGTGGGTGGGTTGACAACCTCTTCAGTGTTACTGTTTCAAGTACAAGAGAACATGGATTCAAGATTCTTGGTGTAGATACATCTCTGACACTCTGCACTAGAGTGAGTTATTAGCAGAGGGTTGTCACTGTACATGTGGCAATTACTACACTCCCTCAAGAGACCCAAGTCAACAGGGTTGGCAGGAGAAACAAGGGTAGCCCATCTGTGCATAATGCTAGATTGAAGAACTGTTATCACGGGGAAGGGGGGTACTTTTCAGGACTGATCAAAGAGAAAATCAGTGGATGGATATTTCTGCCATTTTTTTTTTTGCTGGTGGTTTAACAGGTTACAGCTCACTAGCAGTTTTTCTTTGACCAGAAAAGTACTAATGATGAGGGTTACACTAATGTGCTAAAGCTGTATCTAAGGGAAAAATGATTGAATGTATATGTCTAGCTATGGCACACAAAGTGCAAATAAGTAGAAACCTGCTCAAATGTAGGACTTAAATACCAGAAGCTAAAAACTTGGAAAAAAAAAACTTTAAAAAAGGTTCAAAAGGACCAAAGAAAATGCTTACTTCAAGCACTAGACCAACCACCCTTCACCAGACAGGTTCTAATCAGCACACTTCTCTCACAAGAGTGCAGAAAGGCCCTTTCCAATCAAAGATGGCCTGGAATATGTGCCCAGAATAAACAGCTACTACAAACAGACCCAGATACAACAAGCGTGTATCTGGACTATGCTACAGCTACTAGCTACCTTAGTTAATGTGGGAAACACTAGAGAATGTTTAACACAGCAGAACAATAGCAGTGAGACACTAAAAAAATGTTTTAAACATAAGAAAAGCAGCAAGGAGACTCTAACGAATGTTTTAAAAAAATCAGTTAAACACTGCTTAGCAGGAAAACCAGAACAAGCAGAACAGATTGCTTTGCAACAGTGAAAAGTACCAGCAAATACTTAACAAACAATGAAACTAGCAAAAAGAGCTTTCCAAACAGTGTAAACAGCAATAAAATATGATTTAAGAGGCACAGTAATGCAAGCAATTGCAGTACAACAGCGCAGTTTAGTACACAGTATTTAAATACAGTATTAAAGTAGGCGGCAGGCAATAAAAAGTGCAGTAAACAGTATAAATAAGCAAAAAAATAGGCAACTACTAAAAAACATATTTGCAGTTTAGTACATAGTATTTAAATGCAGTATTAAAGTAGGCATCATGCAGTAAAAAGTACAGTGAATAGTATAAATAAGCAAAAAATAGGCAACTTATGTTTTTTGAGAAGCTCAGAAGCCTATAGTCACCTGGTATCTCAGCTCAGAGTTGTGGCTGGCAGCCCACCTCAGTTCAGGTCGATGCAAACAAGCAGAAACCTGCTCAAGCTCGGGGCTTAAATACCAGAAGTTAAAAACTTAAAAAAAAATTTTTAAAGGTTCAAAAGGACTAATGAGGATGCTTACTCCAAGCCCTAGACCAATCAACCTTCACCAGACAGGTTCCAGTCAGCACATTCCTCTCACTAGAGTGCAGAAGGGCCATTTCCAATCAAAGATGGCCCAGAAAATGTGCTCAGAACAAGCAGCCACTACAACCCAGATGCAGCAAATCTCTATATGGACTAGGCTACAGCTACTAACGACCCTAGTTTCGTCGGGAAACACTAGAGAATGTTCAACACAGCAGAAAAATAACAGTGCTACACTAAAAAAAATATGTTAGACAGCAGAAAAACAGCAAGGAGATGCGAAAGATTGTTTTAAACAGCAAACAAATGAGTTATTTTAACACTGCTTGGTGAGAAAACCAGAACAAGCAGAACAGATTCCTTTGCAACAGTGAAAACATCAGTGAATACTTAAACAGTGAAAATAGCAAAAATAGTGTTATAAACGGTGAAAACAGCAATCAGATATGATGTGACAGGTACAATCATGCAGACAATTGCAGTACAACAGCGCAGTTTAGTACACAGTATTTAAACACAGTATTAAAGTAGGCAGCAGACAATAAAAAGTGCAGTAAATAGCATAAATAAGCAAAACAAAATGCTAAAAAACATTATTCTGATAGTGGTAAATAGTAACCATTTGAGTAATTGTGAGTGTATACATTTTTCAGGAATTTTGGACAGTGAATAGAGGATTGCAATAGGTCTGAAGTAATTAATTTCAGTTGAAGTGCCATCTTTATGGAGAGGTATTATGTAATTATGATTGTTTGCAACATTGCAAAAAATGTAGTTCATGTACATACCTGTTAATAAAAGGAATTGGGGTGAAGATGACTGTCAAAGAATGGATGGGTAATCTTAGTTCACTGGAAATGGGATGATGGAGTATGTAGCTGGGCTAGATAGTGCAGGTGGCAGATTTAACAGAATGAGAGTTGAAGGCACAAAGAGAAGTATATTCAGACAAATCAGGATAAGGTTAGGATAGGATGGTTTGCCTGGTTTGAAGAGCTCAGACATGCCAGTCAAGAATTTTTGGAGTGAGTTGAAATTGTGGCTGTGATACTTTGCAAATTTGTTTTCCTTATCTAGAGTAACTTGAAGTTTGGTAGTATTTCTCAGCAACTGGGTACATCAGGAGAGAGAAGGGATAGTTTTTAGTGTCCAGGTAGGCTTTGCTTAAGTTGTTTCGTACTAAGAAACAGCAAAGGGCAGGACTGGATTTAACTCTTTTTCTTTTTGAGTGAGTGTGAGCATTTTCAGTGGCTACAAATGTGTAGTTAAAATGTAGTATAGCTTCATACAAAGAGAGTTTTCAAAGTATTCCAGTTTTAGAGTCACAGGGCATCTTTGAATTGTTCAGTATTTAAGTTGCAGAGGTTCCAAATGTAGTTAAAAAGGGCAAGTTTACATATGGCATTGTGACTGTAAATGATACAAAAGGAGTGGTGGTCACTTAGAGAGTCAGACAGCATGCCAGAAAGTGCAATATTGTTGTGGTTACTTGTTAGGATCTAGTGAATGGAGTATGCAGTTTCTGAGGATTTAATAAATCTTGTGGGTATTGATTAGTTGAATGAAGTTGCTGATGACAGACAGTAAGAGGTATTTGATTCAGTAGATTAGAAGGAGGAATTATTGGTATTCCACTTAATGTTAAAGTCACCTACTATGATAGTTTGATAGTGAAGATTTGGGGATATCCAACATAGTATGTCCTCAAGAACAGGTTAAGTTGCTGGTTCAGTTAGGAGTAATCTAAAGGACTATTGTGCATTATGTTTTATGGTTATTGAGTTTTAAAATGGATAGGAGGATTTCAGCATTACCATAGTAGGAGATTTGAGGAGCATGTGTATAAATTTCAAGGCTTTTTGAGAAAAGAATGGCTACTTCCCTTGAACATTTGAAGGGACAGTCCAGTCACAGAAACTTGTAACTTGCGGGTAGGATTTCTTCTTTTGGGGTTCATGCTTTAAGCCAAGTTTTGGTCAGTATAAGAATGTCATGGGAGCTGTGAGATCCATGCATGCAGTACTGGGAGTTTATTATATATGCTGCAATGATAATGATTCAGGAACATAAGCTTATGGCAGTGCATGAAGAATCACTTCAGTGCAGTGGGAGGGATGATGGGGAACTATAGGGTAAGTCACATGCTGCGGATCTGTATTGGGATGGTATCTCCACTGCTGATGATTGACTTGGAATGATAAGGGTACCTTTTTTGAGAGGTATGTGAAAGGATGGGGGAGGGGGACTATGGTATTTAAGTAATCTGGTTTGAAAAAAGTGATGAATGGTACTATTAAAGAGGTTTTGAGAGACGGAAGTAAAAGATGAGAGGTGTGGGTATGTCAGTTGTTTGAGTGGATGTATAGTGGAAGGTTGCAGTATTACTGGATGGTGGGATGATAATACAGATAAACAGGAATGAGGTACAGCATGATGCAGTGTTGTGAAGATCATTGTGGTGCAGAAACTTTGTTGGAGGGGTTGAAATGGATTATAAATAGTAGGAAATATGAATTGAGGTTGGATATTATGGGGGGGTGCAGGTAGTTGGAATTAGAGAGTCGGGTTACTCTAAGGGGGAGGGTATAATGAGTGGGGAGGGAAAGGAGAGAGCACAGTATGAATCTGCTACTGTGGGGGTGGCTTGGAAATGAAGCAGGTACAGGCTCCCACTTTAGTGGGAGAAAATGTGTCCACACATGCACAGCCCTTAGATCAAGATTGGACCCAGGTGATTCTATGTAAAAAGCAGATAATATAAGAAAAAGGTTACTTTTCTTTGTCTTACTGTGAGACTGATCACCAACAGTGTATTAGGAAGATTATATTTTCAGATATTTAGTGTCATTGACCTAATGTGTGCTGACCAATGAGAGGAAGAAGAAGAATGCCACAGAGAACAGAAAATCTGCTGAGGCTACCTGTTGTATCATTACTGAAAGCAACAGCAAGCAGCAATCCATGGTCTTTCATAGCATAAATTAACACAACTGAATATATGTTTAGTTAAGCATAATTACTAAAATTAAGGAACCCACTGACTTATTAAATAGAAGTACATACCTTTTCTGTTTATATTCAGTGTTCAGTTGTGCAGATGCTTTCAGGGAAAAAAAATAAATATTTTCTTCTTATATTCCAGCATCCAGAATTTGTAATTCCCTGTTATACAATGACTGGCCATTAGTATTCAAAAATGAGCACACTGATTGGCCAGCCCAACCAGCGTGCCTGTTGTAAATCTGAGAGTATACCAACGGGAAAAGGTCCGGTCACCCGGACTTTTTCCCGTTAGTATATCTCATATATATTTTTTTTTTTTGCTTTCAATGTTACTGGGTGGACTTTAGGGGCTGTGAACTGTCATGAAAAAAGAAACGAGTCTGAGACAAAGACATGGAAAAGACATGCTCAAAAACAACCAGGGTATTGAAAATACGAAGGAAAGAATATTGGAGATGCAGGAAGAAAGAGAAACAAAAAGCCTAACATAGTGGATAGTGGGAGAGGCTGCAATTCAATTGAGTATGTAAGCAGGTAATATCAAGAAAAACAAAAATCGACAACTGCTCTTTTGAAAGGACATGCACAAAGATACAAAATAGGAATTCAAAAACTGCCTTACATCCTATTGTTTAGGCTACTCTGTTATGGGGAAAGTTGCACAAGTGCAGAGACTTCACTATCTAATGTTAAAAAATGTCTATCAAAGCTACACAATTCTAAGTTTGCTAAGGAAAATAATGGCTACAGTAATTAAAAGACAGACCACATGCAGTTTACAAAAACAGTGCCGCAGTGCACTGTATATTACCTTACGTACCAGTTCACAACCCTGATGTACTGCATAAGCGTGGGAGCACAAGTCCCATACACATGTGCAGTTCATCAAAAAAAGCACCAGGATACCTCAAAAATGTGGAAGGGCATCACGGAGGCATTATACAAAGACATTATTTAAGAAAAGTAAGTATTTTATTTCTTAAATAATGTCATTGTATAATAGCAATAACCAACTCCGTGGTAGTGGTATATTGAAATTTACCCACAGTTGGCTTTATTTAATCACTCAGGCTTCACCCTTGTGATCAAACCACGGCAATCGTGGGTAAATCTTCAAAATACCACACCATGTCCTCGGTTATTGCTTAATTATATCACACAAATATAATCCCTGAACATGTACATGCTCCATATATTTTTTCCCACAGTGTATCAAATTGTGACCATTATTAGTCATTCAAGTAACAAATGTCAAGCTAACAAATTAAATCAGCTTGAGTTTTTTGGCAAAAATTTAACACCACCAGCCCTCAGACAATTCTTGACATTTAGTGCCCAAACTGAAACATTATCCTTTCCATTTCTTAGTTTCAGTGTCAAAGATACTTTTTATTTCCTGATGCTTCCTTTGCACTAACTGTCCACCTGTTGTAGTATTTTCTGCACCCGTATTTCCATTCTCAGGAATGTCCTCTTCCCCTTCCACATCTTGTAACTCATCAAACTTAGCAGTTTGCATAATATAGGGTACATTAATTTTTGCTTCCACAATACCCTCATCAACCCCTTCCTTATTTTCACTTCTTTCAAAAGGGGTATTTACATCTACCTTGTCTTTATCAGCATTCTTGTCCCTCCCTTCCCTTGTTGTAACATTATTTTCCACATTTATAATTCTTCTTTCAAAGTCCTTTTCTTGAACATCATGCATCTTTTGGTTATCCTGTTTGATACTGTTTGCAGTCAAGCTATGAGTAATATATTTATATATGGCATTTTCTTCATTTCAGGACACAGTTCTTTAAAGAATGTCCCCTCTCCTCATGCTAAGAACATTTGTTTTTATCACATTCCCCCAACAAATGTGATTCAGAACCAGAAAAATAATACATTTGTATTGAACCCAATTCTTACAGTGCTGTGATAACATGTATTAATTAGGTTTATACTTAATTTTTATCACACAGTTTAACTGATACCCAGATTTCCCATGCCCAGTCCAAATATGAATCTCATCTTTTTCTTTGGTAATTAAATGCACATCGCCACATTGTGCTGCAATAAAGTCTATCAGCTCTTTGTCATCTTCAGTACCATTCCTGAATTCAACTGTCAGGTTTGGTTTTGCTTTCTATTTAATGGCATAAAAATAAATTCAGACCAAGGCACGCAGTCTTTTTTTTTCAGTTGTTTATACAAAAAAGAAATTCTATTAACTGAAAAGATTCAGAAGTCACTTCAGAGAACTGCTCCTTACCCATATTTACCATTTTAGACATATTGGGCCAAGGTCTATTTTCAAAGAGAAACCAGAACAGAAACGTAATACAATGGTGAAATCAAGAACATGAGCATGACTGGTATAAATACGACCAAGTTCAAACAGCAAAAATAGTACAGCAGAAATGTAAGTTGTAGAGTTGTAAATAACAACACTAATGGAGGTTGTACATGCATGACCATAGTGTTAGTATGAAATCTAAAATGACATTGGATATGTCTACCTGAAGGAGAACTAGAAGAAGTAACAGAAAGAATAAGTTTAAAGGTACAGGATATGAAATGGGATGAAGTAACAGACAGAGAAATTGAAACAAAGTTAATAAATTGGAAAACCCCAGGCCCAGATGCAGTACCTAACTTCTGGTTAAAAGTATTAACATTGTTGGCTGATAATAATAAAAGAGAGTGAATGATCATATGTGTGCTCTTACACTGATGTTGTTGGTGTGGAGAGGTCAAGAGAGGTCACATGACCATATGCTTTATAATAAAAGAGGAAGCAAGGGTTGTTCACCTCTTCCATTTTTAACCAGATTGATTGCCTTCACGTGTGTTTATTTTCCTCTGTAATGTATGTCTAACCTGACTTTCTTACCCTTAAGATGATACCGCTAACAGGTTATGGGCCCAGGAGGGAGGTAGGAAGCCGATGGCATAGCCTATGTTTCGACGGAGATGAGAAGAATTACGAGTTGTGGGAGACAATGTTTCTGGGACACCTGCGTTTGCTAGGGCTGAAAGATGCCATTTTGCAAAATATTCAGCGAGAAGCAGAGGACGACAAGAATGAGGAGGAAGGTGATGACGATGCTGAGAAAAATGAGGAGGCATATGCAGAACTAATACAGTTCTTAGACAACAAAAGTTTGTCCCTCATCATGAGAAAAGCCGCAGACGACGGTAGAGAAGCGCTTCAGATCCTGAGAGACCATTATGCCGGGAAAGGGAAGCCAAGGGTAATTAGCCTATACACTGAATTAACAAGCCACCAGAAGGCCATCAGTGAAAGTGTGACATACTATATTATTAGGGCTGAGACAGCCATTATGGCACTTAGAAATGCTGGGGAGAAGCTCAGTGATGGATTACTAATTGAGATGATTCTGAAAGGGTTGCCTGAAACTTTTAAACCATTTGCAGTACACATCATGCAAGATGACGATAAGTTGAGCTTTGGTGAGTTCAAAACAAGGTTAAAAAGCTATGAACATACCGAAAAATTTAATGCCAACGTAGGTAATGATAATGTAATAAAAGCAAGTGGCCTTGGGGAAAGAGTAAAAACAGAGATTATATGCTATAGCTGTGGCCAAAAGGGACATAAGGCACAAGAATGTCGGAGAGAATATAAAGGCCAGAGACAGTGGTGTAGTTTGTGTAAAAACTCTAGCCACAGGAACAGTAACTGACGCGGATGATCACACATTTGTCTTCAGAATAAATGAGCAACAAATTTGTGAATTAAAACAGAAGGGATTAATGGTGGACACTGGCACCACGTCACACATAATTAACGACCTGAAAAAGTTTAAATGCTTTGCTGCAACTTTCCATTTGGAGGAACACATTGTGGAAATAGCTGATGGAACGAGAACCTGTGGGGCTGCACAGAAGAGAGGTAATGCAGAAGTATGGCTGCTAGACACAGAAGGGTGCAATGTAAAGGTAATGATGACTCAGGTGCTGTATATCCCAACGTATCCACAAAGCATTTTTTCTGTTAAGGCAGCAATGTCCAAAGGGGCCTCGATCAACTTTAAGCAAAGCCGGGACCAACTCATCTATACAAACGGCACCAGGTTTCACATAACCGAGTGTGATAGACTCTATTATTTAGACACATATGATGAAGAAAGTGATAGTGAGATGCATTATGATGCATCTCAGAGCTGTTATGACATTCAAGCATGGCATAAAATGCTTGGTCACTGTAATTTTGAAGATGTGTCAGAATTCGAAAAAGTGGTAAAAGGAATGAAAATTAAAGGTAAAGTTGAGAGACCTAACCTAGATTGTGAAACCTGTATGCAAGGGAAATTTGTCGAGAGCAGAAACAGAGAACCAGATGCAAGAGCAAAAGTTGTGTTTGAACTAGTCCATACTGATTTGGCAGGCCCAATTGAGCCAGTATCAAAAGATGGCATAAAGTACACTTTAGCATTTACTGATGACTACTCGGGTGTAATATTTGTCTATTTTCTGAAAGCCAAGAGTGATACAGTCAAGGCGACTGAAAAGTTTATTGCAGATTCAGCCCCTTATGGGAAGGTAAAGTGTATCAGATCAGATAATGGCACTGAGTTCATGTCGAAAGACTTTCAGTCACTTGTTGTGTCTTTCGGCTTTTCCCGGTTAGGGGTCGCCACAGCGGAACTCTGGTCCGCTAATTATTGGCAGTTGATTTTTACGTACCGAGTTGCCAGCCCTGACGCACCACCTTTAACAAAGGTATGCCCATTCACGGATGTCTCCACGCAGAAGACGCTCTAGCTGAGAGTCAAACCGGACAGCGTCTTACTGTGAGGCGACAACGCTACCGCAGCACCACTATTGAGTAAAAATGTTATAAGACACGAAACATCCGCACCTTACTCACCCCATCAGAGTGGGACAGCAGAGAGAAACTGGAGAACACTGTTCGAAATGGCAAGGTGTATGTTGATGGAAAGTGACTTACCTAAAGAGGTGCGGACGTATGCAGTAATGACTACTGCTATTATTCACAACAGATGCTACAACAGGCGTGTGGGGCAGACCCCATTCTTCACGCTAACAGGGAAGAAACATGATCTTTCAAGGATGAGAGAATTTGGATCAGTGTGTTATGCATACAGACAAGATAAAAAGAAGTTAGACCCAAGATGTGATAAGGGGATTTTTCATTTTTGTCGGATACAATAAAAACAGCCCGTCATATCTGCTCTATTATCCTGACACAGGAAGGGTCCTTAGACACAGTTTAGTCAAGTTCATTACTAAGAATGTAGCTGAATGCCAGATTCAGACAGACCCAGAAGTGATGGATGAAGATCTTAATACCAGAAGAAGTGTGCATGTTAAGTCAGAATCAAAAGCTGACAGTCAAGACACAATAGTAAGGCAAGAAGAGGAAAGGCAGGATACACACTACTCTAAAAGAGAGAGAAAACCACCTGCATACTTGAAGGACTATGAGTGTAAAGTTGAAAACGACGATTATGTGACAGTTAATGTTGACTATTGTTACTGATTAATATGCAACACACTGCAGGGCTTTAAAGAAGTCATGACTTCGTCTAACTTGGAAAAATGTGTCAAAGCTATGAAGGAGGAACTTAGGTCTTTAAAGGAAAACAACACATTTACACTCACCACACTGCCAGAAGATAAAAATGCAGTGGGGGGTAGGTGGGTTTTCACGGTAAAAGACAATGCAGATAATACTGAGACTTACAAAGCTAGGTATGTAGCTAAAGGCTACAGTCAAGTCGCTGGTATAGATTATAACGAAACATTTGCACCAACTGCAAGTATGACATCTGTACGAAGTCTAATGCAGATGGCAGCTCAGTACGATTTAGAATTACACCAGATGGATGTACAAATGTCCTATTTACATGCTGCTATTGACTGTGAGGTGTGTATATATATATATATATATATATATATATATATATATATATATATATATATATATATATACCTATATAGAGCAACCTGAAGGTTTTGAAAAGGGGCATAACTGGAACAAAATGTTGCATGATTATCTTTGTGAAAATAGTTTGATCCAAAACCCTGCAGACCACTGTGTATACACTAGACAAGCTAAAAATGAGAAAACAGTCCTAATTATATGGGTTGACGATCTCATTATAGCAGCTAGTGACAATGAATAACTAAATGATGTAAAGGAAATGCTCAAAGCTAAATTTAAAATGAAAGATCTGGGAAAGCTAAGACATTTTCTAAGCAATGACTTTACCCAGAATAGTGGTGAAGTGAAGATGAACCAAAAGAGGTACATTACAAAAATTCTTGAGAAATTTGGTATGTCTAATTTTAAAATAAGAAGTACCCCTTCCGAACAAAAAACAAACTTTGAATGTGATAGTGAATCTACAGATCCAAGAAAATATTGTGAGCTTGTGGGTAGTTTGATATGTGTTATGACAAGCATGAGGCCTGATCTTAGCTGGATTGTAAGTAAACTTTCGCAATATTTGTCACAACCGAGTGAATCTCATTTAACACTAGCCAAACATGTGTTAAGATACTTAAAAGGTACATTGGACAGAGAGCTGTGTTAGAAGAAAAGTGAAGGAAAACTTCAGCTTGTAGCATACAGTGATGCAGACTGGGCAACAGATCAAAACGATAGACGTAGTACAACAGGTTATTGCTTTAGCCTCAATAGAGACGGGCCTATTATTTCATGGAAATCAAAGAAGCAACAAACGGTGGCTTTATCTACATGTGAGGCAGAGTACATGGCATTAGTAGCGACAACACAGGAGAGTTTGTACCTTGTGCAGCTGTCGAGTGGAATGGATCGAGAGTACAAGTATGTGCAAGTAACAATATCTGAGGACAATCAAGGAGCAATCACTTTGTCGAAGAATCCAGTAAGCCGACAGAGATGTAAACATGTTGACATTAAGTATCATTTTGTCAGGTCAACACTTAATGATGACAAAATAAGCATTGAATATTGCCCAACAACGGACATGGTTGCAGATGTCTTTACTAAACCTGCTACAAAGTCGAAGATTGAAAAGTTCATGTATTACATATTTGGAATGTGAAGGGAAAGTTATCCAAAATAGGTTCTTAAAATGTATTTGTATACAGCTTAAGAACAAGTGGGGGTGTTGGCTGATAATAATAAAAGAGAGTGAATGATCGTATGTGTGCTCTTACACTGATGTCGTTGGTGAGAGGTCACATGACCCTGTGCTTTATAATAAAAGAGGAAACGAGGGTTGTTCCCCTCTTCCGTTTTTAACCAGATTGATTGCCTTCACGTGTGTTTATTTTCCTCTGTAAATGTATGCCTAACCCGACTTTCTTACCCTTAAGATGATACTGCCAACAAACATCTTTGCACAAAGATTTAGCCATGAGTAAGAATTATTTAAATGCATACCCTGAAAAGACACCAGCCTGGTTAACAACAGGAAAAACAATGCTCCTATTTAAGAGTGAACCTGCAAGTAATCCTAAAAATTATAGACCAATAACTTGCCTTCTGATGGTGTATAAACTATACACCAGAATTGATGCAGACAGAGTTTATAGCCCTCTAGAAGAAAACTCAATTATGGTAGTAGAACAAAAGGGTAATAAAATATAGTCATACAGAACAAAGGATCATTTGTTGCTAAAGTCATAGTGGAGAACTGTAAAAAGGAGAAGAATGTAAGTATGATATGGATTGACTGCAAAAAAGCATGACAGTATTCCACATTCATGGATAAAAGAGTGCCTAAAAATGTATAAGATACACCCTACACTGATTGATTACATTACAGTGACCATGAAACAGTGGCAAACCACTTTACTATTAAGCCATAATAAAGGACAAATTATTATTCCAGGGATAAAAATTCAAAGGGGGATATTCCAGGGTGACTGTTACCACTGCTATTCTGCCTTGCCCTTAACCCATTAAGCTGTCTATTTAACAGATTAGGCCATGGCTATAATCTGGCTCCAACAAAGTATAAAGACTTCTCATCTTCTGTTTGTTGATAATTTAAAACTGTTTAGCTCATCAGATGAGGAACTGAAAGCACAACTGCAAGTAGTCAAAACTTTTTCAGATGACACAAGAATGTCATTTGGTCTTGATAAATGTGCAAAAGCAGCCTTCAAAGCAGGAAAGCAGGAGCACCAAAAAAAAAACCCATCAGTTTGGGACAGGAATGTGATATAAAAGAACTTGAGCAAGAGGGAGTGTATATTTGGGAAATGATGAAGGATCAACAATAAAACATGAACAAATGTGAATAAAATTTAGTAAGGAATATTTTAGAAGACTTAAATTAATTTTGAAAACAATGTTGACATCTAGGAACAAAATTCAAGCTATAAACCAATTTGCTGTTCCTGTCCTAACTTACAGTTTTGGAATGATTGACTGTCTCCAAAAGGTGTTGGATGGATTAGACAGGAAAACAAGAAGGACGCTTTATGCTCACAAAATGATTTATAAATATCAGTCCATAGCAAGATTATATATTCCCCGTTCCGAAGGAGGTATGGGCCTCCTTGAAATTGATTACATGTATAGATCTGCAATAGTGGGACTGCACACGTCTGCTGACCCCACAAAACCCAAACATAGTGAAAGTTTTGAAACATGAGGAGAATAAAACTAAAATGACTTCCCTGCTTAGTCTAGCAGAAGCATGTCAGCATCAAGCAGGAATGGAAATCAAACCAGAAGTGGATAAAAATCAGGCAGCAACTGAATATGCCAAAAAAAGAAAGAATATAAGATGAAGGATGAGATGAAAGGCAAGAAATGTGGAAAATGCATAAATATAGTTGCAAGTAGAGAAAACTCCTGGAAGAACCACATGTTGATCAAAGTCGAACACAGGAATGGTTAAGGAGAGGTGAATTCAAACCAAAAGATGAAAGGTTAATATTTGCAGCCCAAGAGAGTGGGCTACATACACGGTTTACAAAGTCCATTGAACATGTGTGAGAAACAGACAAATGTAGGTTTTGTTAAACAGAATTGGAAACAGTCACACACCATTTTGCTGGCTGTGACATACTAATGGTGGAATGACTGTATACTGAAAGGCATAATAATGTGGCAAGACTGTTGCACTGGGGATTGTGTAAACGTTATGGTACTGAAGTGGCTGAAAAACACTGGAAGCATGAGCCACAAAGCATCATAGAAAATGATGAAGTCAACATCACATGGGATCACCCATTACCAACAGGTCAAAATACATATATGAGAAAACCAGATATAGTGGTCCATGAAAAGAAGAAAAAAGTTGCACTAATCATTGAAATCATTACACCCAGTGACTTCAGTGTCTTGTGTTCAGAGAGACACAAGGTCATAAAATACCAGGATTTGCAAGCAGAAATGAGAACAATGTGGAAGAAAGTTACCCAGACATTTACAATAGTAGTAGGAGCAACAGGTCTCATAAAAAAGTATCTACAGTCGTATTTAGATATGTTAGCAATATATGTAACTCCAGACAAATTGCAGGAGTCATTACTTGGACATTGCGGGTGCTGCAAAGAGCACTTCTGGCTGACATTAAAGATTGAAACAATACTAATTCCTTGAACTTTAATCATACTTTGGCTTAGGAATGGGGTCCATTCCCATCATGGTATTAGAAATCCAAAAGACTTGGAGAAATTTAAAAAAAATGGGAATAAATCCATATGTCATTAGATGGGTAGCCAACTGGCTCAGCAACAGAATGCATACATGCAAAGTGGGGGATTCTACCTCTACCAGCAGACCTGTTAGTAGTGGTGTTTCACGAGGATCTGTGCTGGGTCCACTTCTGTTTGGAACAGATTTCTCAGAAGTTCAGGCAAAAAGAAATGATCGGTGGCTTACTAAGTTTTCTGATAACTGCAAGCTGGGCGTAATCATTGAAACTAAAAATGATGTCGCCATACTACAAAAAGGGCTTACACAAACAAATGATTGCTGCCAAAGCCACGGACTCAAACTTAACACAAAAAAAATTAATTATCATTCCCTTTGGTAAAGGTGAAGTGCCAGCAAATTACAGCATTAACAAGAGCCCCCTAAGTTCAAACCCAGTGGTGAGAGACTTAGGAACACAGGTTGATAGCAGCCTTTACTTCGATCATCATGTGTCTACAGTGGTGAAGAAGGCCTTCTATGTTGCCCATCTCATAAGTAAAGGAATAACATCCAAAAAGAAGGAGGTTATAACTCTTCTGTACTCATCCCTCATCAGACCAATAATAGAGTACAATGCTCCCTTCTGTATGTACCTCACCTGACACCTGCAGCTGCTGGAGAGACCTCAGAGGTTTCTCACCAGGAAAATTTAAGGCCTTTAACACATGACCTACATGGGCAGACTGAAGGCACTGCCACTATACTCTGTATCGTATAGACTGCTTAGAGGCAACTTGTGCCTGGCCTACAGTGCAGTCTCGAATCCTGCCTTAAAGGCAATCCTGCACATTCGCAAATCTAATGGGACAAGATTCACTCGCTCTAGAGACCTTAACCTAGCCCACAACATAAATAAGACTTGCTGGGGAGACAGATATGTCTCCCAGAGTCTGTCATTCCTCTGGAACAAACTCCCAATTCAAGTTAAACAGCTCCTCAATGACCCTATTTAAGAGTAACTTGGACAATTGGATGGAAAACCATAAATTCAACCCAGGGGTTTCACCTATGGGTTCATAGGTTCATAGGTAAGTACTAGGCTATCTGCCCAAGGGCATCTGTAAGCCTAGCCAGAATGTGTTGGCTTTTGCTGCCCCCTTAGATTAGTTCCCTGTGCCTCTGTCTAGCAGAGCTTTAGTTCCCTGTGCCTCTGTCCAGCAGAGCCACTGCAGTGATACCCGGGGTATATTTTCTGTTTCCCATCCACTCGTCAAGGTTTCTCTTGAAGAGTGTTAGTGAGGGGCTCTGCCTAAGGTAGCTTGGAATCCTGTTCCAAAGCATGTGGAGTCTATGGGACAGGAATCTACCCCTCCAGCGTGTCCTATTTATCATTGTGGTGAGATTTAGATCCCTAGAGCATGTGGCTCTTGGGGATTTGTTTTTTTTTAGGTGGAGCATGTCCATCATTTCTGGTTTGGACATCGCCTTGTATGTCAGGCAGAGATCACCTCTGAGTAAGCGGTATGTAACTGAGTACAGCTGGAGTTTCTTCAGTCGAGCTGCATAGGGCATCTGTTTGAGACCAGTAATCCTCTTGGTGAGGTACTTCTGTGGTTATTCCAGCTGTTGCAGGTGTCTTGTAAGGTACATCCAAAATGAGGCATTGTACTCTAAGATGGGTCTGATGAGTGATGTGTAGAGGGGCACAATAACCTCACTTGTTCTAGATGCAAACACTTTTGTGATTAGGTGGGCCACATAGAAGGATTTTCTAACCACCTTGGCAATATGATTATAAAAGGAGAGATTACTATCTACTTGGGTCCCCAGATCTCTTATTACATTTTCTGTATTTAGGGGACTACCACGTATGTGGTAGTTCATGGATACTTTGTTTTTTCCAAAGGGGATGACTATGCACTTTTTGCCATTTAGCTTGAGGCCATGATTTGGACACCAGGTATCCGTCTCAGTGAGACCCTTCTGGAGGATGTCTGTATCAGCCAGAGAGTCAATTATGGCCCCCAGTTTGCAGTCATCTAGGAACTTGGTCAGCCATAGTCCTCCTGTGCTTGCCTGTACTTCTGAGAAGTATATACTGAACAGGAGGGGTCCCAGCACTGAGCCCTGGGGGACGCCACTTACAACCGGATTAGAGTCAGATCTACAGCCTGCAACTCTCACCATGTGGGTTCTATCTGTGAGTCAGTTGGCAACCCATCTTGTGATGTAGGGGTTATGTTCAGGCTGGTGAGCTTGTCTATAATATCAGAATGGGGAATGGTGCCGAAAGCCTTTGCGAGGTCTAGGTAGGCTGTGTGGACCTCTTTTCCCTCATCTAAAGCCTTGGTAATGGTTTCAAAGAAGTCCACCAGGTTTAGGAGGCATGATCTGCCCTTAACAAAGCCAAACTGGGTAGGGTCCAATGTTTTGAGGTTCCCAATGTCTCTGTTAATGAGTTCCATGATGATGCGTTCCATAGCCTTGCAGACCAGGCTAGTCAGACTTATAGGGCAATAGTTCCCAGGGTCCATTGTGGCTCCACCTTTCTGGAGTGGGATAACTGTTGCTGTGCGCCACTCTATGGGTATGTAACCTGTAGAGAGGCTGTTTGAACAGTGTGCTTAGGTGAGGGGTTAGTTCATTTTGGAGTTCGTGTAAGACACAGCCTGGGACACCATCCGGTCCCATTGAAGCTGTGTTTTTGGCTTTGGATAGGGCTATTTTAACCTGTGTGTCAGTGATTGCCAAGGCTCTACATTCTTCTGGTATGGTTATGGGCCCTTTAGGTGGTGAGAGGGGCGTGAAGTTTGCACTAAACCTGTCTGCCAGAATATTGGCAATATCAGTCGGTTCAGTGTATTTTGTGCCATTCTGCACTAACTCAGAGCAGATCTGAGAGTTTCCACTTAGGTTCTTGACATAGCTAAAGAACGCTTTGTGGTTATCTTTGGAGTTCTTGGCAATTTTTCTTTCAAAGCTAGCCTTGGATGATTTTATGAGAGATCGTAATTTCTTGCTGATACTGATCAGGGATGTCTTTCCTTCTTGTGATTTTACTCTTTTCTGTACTAGTTTCCTCCTTCTATTATATATCTTGTTTATGGCAGGGGTCCACCAGACTGGTTTCCTTTTCTTGGAGGAGTGAGTCTTGGTTTTCCTTGGGATAGCATGATCCATGCATTCTTGCAGGTGCTCATAGAGTGTCTTTGTAAGGGATTCAGCAGCTTGGACAGTGTTGTCCTTTAGCATGGGGCTGTAAACCTTTCCACCCCAGTCTTAAGTAATGTGAAGTTTGCTTTTGAAATGTTTTTCACAGTGGTTTCCTTGATTGGGGGTGGGGCGAAATGTGGATATCCAGAGTGATTAGTCTATGGTCTGATCTAACCAGCAAGGGGTTCACCTCCGGTGTAGAACACCAGTCACCCATGTTGGTGATGACCAGGTCCAATATGTTATCACCTCTGGTGGGGTTGTTGACCAGTTGATCCAGGGCGTTCGAATTTATAAATTCTAGGAACCGTTGGGCAAGGGAGTTAGCACTTGAGTAGTTCACCCAGTTAATGTTTGGGTAATTGAAATCACCCAATATTAGGGTGTTTGGTAGGACCTTCATATTTTCCAGTTCTCCAGAAACACAGAATGGGGGTCCTGGGTCATGATAGGTGATCTGTAGCAAGCTACAATTTGAATTGCAGTTTTGCCCATTGTTAGTTGCACATGGATGATCTCTAAGGCATTGTGCTGTGCCACTAACCTGGAGGTGTGGGTATCCTTGATGAATATAGATACACCCCCGCCTTTTGTGTTTCGGTCCGGGTTCTGTGGCCGAAAAGTATGGTATGAGTTATAGCCTGGTAGCCCTGGGGTGCTCTCTGGAGCCTTAAACCAGGTTTCTGTTACTGCACAGATATCAATGTTCTCCATACTGAGGAGTGCCTCGAGTGCGTGCATTTTGAGGTTTAGGCGTTGAGTAGCATTACCCTTAGTTTTTTGTTACTTGTGCTATTTACAGCGGTGGGTTTGTCTTTTGAGCTTTGCCTAAAAACGTCACTATGGGACCGGCAAAAGCCTTGGCCAGTATTCAAAAGCCTAAGGGTGACAGATGCAAGCCATCTCTTGCGAAGCAACGTGGCTTGTCGAGCATGTCACCCCAGGCGGACAGATACTGGATCCCCTTTGAATGACACCAGAAACTTAGCCAATTGTTGAAACTGATAATTTTTTCTTTATACTGTGACATCATTCTTTATGCGGGTAGGATGATACTCAGGGTCAGGGTCATACCAGCCTGGGCTATGTGATCAGAGAGCTCTTCCATGTCTCTGTGTCTCTTTTCATGTAGTCCAGGAAGGTACATCTCAGGTCATTCACACCAACATGGACAATGACAGAGTCGTATTTGTACTTGTTCTGGAGTGACCTGATTGCTTGTGTTATGTGGTGGATCCT
Organism: Protopterus annectens; assembly: GCF_019279795.1. NCBI lineage: Eukaryota > Metazoa > Chordata > Ceratodontiformes > Protopteridae > Protopterus > Protopterus annectens. Next base: position 1,348,978,372 of record NC_056733.1, on the reverse strand, counting down.
GGCGCCCGACAGGCAGCTAACTGTAGCCTTCTCCTTGTCCAACCTAGTTAGTGGGACATCAGTGTGCCTGACTATAGAGTCACCTATTACTAGTGTGTTGGGTATGTTATTTTGCCTTAAGGGCTGTGATTGCGTGGCACACTGATTATGTGAAGTATGTGTTTCATGGTTTGTTATGGGGTGTGGAGGTTGCTTGGGTGTCTGCTTTGGAGGTCTCTGTTGCTTTTGCATATTTTTATTTAGAGCCTCCAAGTATGTTTTCTTGTATTTATATATGTTATTTGCCGGTGTTGGTTTAGTAGGTCTATGTGAGACTGGTGGTGTGTTGCAAGTATTTTCCTTCTACTCTTGACTGTCAGTTCCAGTCTTGGGTTGAGAGATCTTTGCCTCCAATTTGGTTGTATAATTGCATCTCTCACATATATTAGTGTTTGGTGGTAGGAGGAGAGGGTTGTCTGTGTACATGATACAGTTGTAACATTGCCTCAAAATGGGCAGATTCACCAGTTGGACTGGAGAGTACACCTGAAACTGCCCTTTGGACATGCATGAATAGGTAAAGAGAGCTGTTTACTGATTGGCTGGTAGGGACGAATAGAGAGCCTTGTTCTTATGGACAGTATAGGGGGGTCTAGTGCTAGGGTTAATTAGTGCTTGCTATGAGTTTTGAGAAAGTGCTGAGCTGTGAAATGAATGGTTTGAGTGCTAAAGTTGAAAGTTTGTCTAGTTTCAAGGGAAAAAATGAAGAGTAGATTTCGTGGAGCCGGGAATAGTTTAACCCTAGCTAACTGGTGCTGCCCGGCACTTAAAACCACGCAAATGCGTTTTTTATAGCAGGGAAATGAAAAAGATAGAAATTAGCCCAAAATGGCCAATAAACTACTAACTTCTGGGCTGAAACCACTCCTCCAGGGACAGATAGGCTGCTCAAAGCTCCCCTCTCTCACAGGTGAACAGTGAAACTTCCTTCTATCCAAGTAAGGTATGTGCAACACAGAAACTTGTAACACAGCCCTGAATTCAGCAATAACCTGAAAACTGGACTATACTAGTTCAGAAAGGTGGGAAACAAGTATATTTTTTTTTGGTTTTTTTTGTTTGTTTGTTTTTTTCAGAAAATAAAGCCGATGTCCTTCTTGCATAAGGGCAGTCAGTGCTGATCATAAATTCATGCACTAATATAGACTATTTATCTTGGTCTATGAGGAAAACAAGGGTAAAATGTGCCTAGGCTTGTAAAGGCCCTAGGGCCAATAGCCTAGTAACCTCCTATGAACCTATGATTCTTTGACTCCCCCTACTGGTTGAAAAGAGTAAGAGAATTTTCTCAGTGTCTGTCTAATTTACCCTAATAGATTTGGATACCAACCTGGTTCGCCCCTGAAAAGAATCTGGTCAAGTGACACTAACCTGGTCAGGGATGCAGAAACAAGTAAATAAATGTATAAGATAATTAGTTTGTTTAATGTGCTGAAAATGCATTATTGCTTGATATTAGTGGTAGAGTTGTCGCCTCACAATAAGACGCTGTCCGGTTCGATTCTCAGCTAAAGCGTCTTCTCCGTGGAGACATGCGTGAATGGGCGTACCTTCGTTGAAGTTTGTGCGTCAGGGCTGGTAACTCGGCACATAAAAATCAACTACCAATCATTAACGGACCGGAGTTCCGCTGTGGCGACCCCTAACCGGGAAAAGCTGAAAGACACAAACAAACATTAATGTCCTCAAAAATAGGAGAAATCGATTTGTAATTAAAATGTTAAAATGTAAGTTTCTACAGTTTGTTAGTTATGTTATGTTATGTTATGTTATACTATTGGTGTCTAAAGTAAACAATGTTAGTTTATAAAAATGTTATGTTTAATGTTTGGAAATAAGCATAAACTAGAATTTAATAACTCATGGCAAAACTAATTATAGGTGGTATTTAGTTAGCACTTGGGATAGAAATAAGTAACCTCAACAAGGGTGTGAAAGTTATATTTATGGTTAAGAAATCAGTACAACATTGAAATGTAGTAACACTTGTTGAAACTATTCACTGTATTTGTCCTGAAGTTTCTTGGAAAAGTCAATTAGAATTGAAAAGTAAAGTTTCTCTGTATATCATAATTTTAATGTATGTCCAACGTGGATTAGATTGTTTGTACTTCTTCTTTATAATGAAATGGATGAATAACTAAAATATTATTTAGAAAAATTACTCCAGAGATAGTGCAATTTAAAATTCCTTCCCTTGTATGGTAATTATATGAATAATAACTGTTTACATTTGAAAGAGCTTTCACTAAGTTGCTTGATGGCATTAATGTAATGCTTTAATAACCTTGACATTTTGCTAAATATATTTGTGATGATAACAATAAAAGCTGGATATAATGAGGGATTGCAAAATGGGTTAGATAGCAAGGCAATTAAGTTTATATAAAAGAATCCAAATATGTAAGGCAAGGGAGACTTCTTCAAGGTTATTGTGAAGTAATAAATGGTTATGGTGCTTCTAGAATTGGAAGTATAATTAATGAAGAATAAATGCAGATGTTAAGCTGAATAGGTATGAATATAAGAATAAATATGAATGAAATATGAATAGAATTAACATATAGTGTTGTGGATACTAGTAGGGATTGCAGTGTGTTGTTGATTATAATGTAGTAGTGGTATAAAAGGAAATGTAACTTTGTTTGGAAAAGGAGCATGTGTTGTTCTATCCAGTCAGGCTGCTAAAGGGAGGTGTCAGAGGTGTGCATGGTTGACCAGGGTCATTAATAAACTGCAAGAAATCATATACATAATGTATGCTGAATAAATAAAGAAAAAAACTGTGCAGAAACACTCTACTTAAAAGAAACCATTATAATTCTGAATGTTATTCCAGACCCTGGAGAGATGGATATATGCTCTAGAGAGAAGAGGAATGAAGGTCAGCAGGACTAAGACAGAATATATATGTGTGAATGAGAGGGAGGATAGAGGAATGGTGAGGATGCAAGGAGTAGAGGTGGCAAAGGTGAATGAGTTTAAATACTTGGGATCAATAGTTCAGAGTAACGGTGAGTGTGGAAGAGAGGTGAAGAAGAGAGTACAGGCAGGATGGAGTGGGTGGAGAAGAGTGTCAGCAGTGATTTGTGACAAACGAGTACCTGTAAGAGTGAAAGGGAAGGTCTACAAGAGGGTAATGAGACCAGCTATGTTATATGGGTTGGAGACAGTGGCATTGACAAAAAGGCAGGAGTTTGAGCTGGATGTGGCAGAATTAAAGATGTTAAGATTTGTACTGGGTGTGGAGGTGGACAGGATTAGGAATAAGTATATTAGAGGGTCAGCCCAGGTTGGAAGGTTTGGAGACAAAGCCAGAGAGGCACAATTAAGTTGGTTTGGACATGTGCTGAGGAGGGATGCTGAGTATATTGGGAAAAAGATGCTAAGGATGAAGCTACCAGGTAACAGGAAAAGAGGAAGGCCTAAGATAAGGTTTATGGATGTGGTGAGAGAGGACATGCAGGGGGTTGGTGTGACAGAGCAAGATGCAGAGGACAGGAAGAAATGGAAACAGGTGATCTGCTGTGGCGACCCCTAATGGGAACAGCCGAGAGAAGATGATGATTCCAGAATTCACTTTACAGATCTGGTCTTCTGTTTCTTGCATCAAATAGAATACCAGAGTTCATAAAGGTTACTTCCTCCAGACGGGAGATTTAGTACAGGAGCTGCTTCATTTCTATGGGGTCTCTTCCAAGGATGGAGAGAAAAAAAATCCAGCTCCTGCAATGACAAGCAAATGTTTTCATTTACATATCAAAATGAGTCATGTGATGGGTGGAACAGGCTGGCAAAGAGGCAGAGCAAGGGGTGAAACAAGGGGAAGGGCTAGAACGAGACACACATTTTTGTATGTTTTCTGCGTCTTCAAAAGGAGTCAGTCTTACAGTGGGGTGTTAGGCTTTTTCAAATATCACTGGCAAACTGGAAAATGTCTTTTTTTAGTTGTTCATTCTGTTTTGTTTCAGCTCCAGAGCGGAATTGGAAGGATGATACTGAAAGAGGAGATGAAAGCACGATCTGGATCCTATGACAATGATCCCTGGGCCATTTCCCGTAGCACTGGAGGAAGCAGAGAAACACTCCACACGCCTGGCTATGAGTCTTCATTGAATGGATGTAAGTAAATGTTCTTGTCTCTTAAATAAACTGTAGAAAATGTTTAATGAGCAAAATATAACTGTTTCACACTTGATGCTGCAGTTCAAAATGTGTGTGGCATTCATTTTGTAGATACAAATAAAAAATGTTTACATATGACTGTGTAAAAGTAATTGTTATTGTAATGATCTGAGTACTGTTTAGGAATACTGGTTTTGGGAGCAGAGAGACAGAACAGTAACGGATGGATAAAGTAATTAGCAATAAGCAACACAATACCTCCATGCAGCATCTTCTCATTTGCTACCTTCCCACCCGAGTTATTAAAACAAGGAGAATCATCCATCAGACAATAAGTAAATAAATAGTAATTCTTAAAAGTAAACATGTTTGTTATTCCTCCTGAAGGGAGGCTTGCTGCAAGGCTCACCATGGCGATTACTTGTTTGTACTATCCAGTTTTAGGAATTCTAGCTGGCCCATTACTTCAGACAATCTAAGGTGCAGGTTAGATACCAGAAGTGCATTCTTAAGCCCTTGACAGACATACAATAGGTGAACTGGTAAACTTCCAAATTTCTTGTAGGTGTGTCTGTGTGTTTTCTGTGATAAAATAACATTCTTTACAGGAGTAGTGTCTCTGTCTTTCACCTCTTGACAGTAGGGATAGATTCTGTTCCCTTGTAACCCTTAATTATATAGTGCTAGTACCAGTGAAAAGAATGAATGAATAAATGAATGAATAAATGAATGAATGAATGAATTAATTAATTAATGAATGAATGGACTCCTCAATTTCATTATGTCATTATAAAGTTATTTGAGCAAAACACTACAAAAAAAATTGATTTGACCATGGGAATATGGAACATGGAAATCCAACTTGCAGAATTCAGAGCCAGGAGCCAGAAAAAAAATGAGTTCCATACATATTGCAGGTGATTGTACTACTATTTTAAGAGTTGAATGAAAAGGTCTAACAACCCCAGAGCCCCTGTGTGTTTCAGGCAGACCATGGGGGTTGATGGTTAGCATAATGGCTAACGTGTCTACCTTATGGTCACAAGTTACAGGGTTTAATTCTCATATACACCCCAAAGAGTCAACCCAGTAGTCAGAAACCTATGGATACACATAAACAGTAATCTAGTATTTCACCATCATGTATATACAGTATTGAGGAAATCATTTTATGTTGCACAACTTATAAACAATGGTATGGCATCCACATTCTAGAAGGTCATTGTTCCAATGTGTTTGGCATTCATCATTGAGTACGATCCCTGACATCGAGTACAATGCCTCTGTGGCATGTACCTAATCAGGGACATCCAACAATTGGAATATACACAGAGGTTCCTCATTAAATTAATACAGGGAGTAAACATGTTGTATGCAAACCACCCAAAAAATATCCCTGTATTCTCTCTCCCCTACAGGCTGTTGAGGGGAGATCTGTGCCTGGCAAACAAGGCATTATCAGACCCCACTGAGATGGACATTCAACATATCTGAAAAACAAACAGCACCAGAATTACCAGTTGTAAAGACTTAAACCTTGCTTGTGATATAAACAGAACTTGCTGGAGAGGCAGATATGTACCCTAGAAACTGATCCTTATTCTGGAATAGGCTCCCCATCCATGTAAAGCAGGGATCCTCTCATGTAACTTGGACAGTTAGATGGGTAACAGGAAATGCATCCCTGGTTTGGCACTTATGTCTCTAATGGACATATGCACACTGTGAGGAAGGACCTGTCATAACGGTTGTCAACAAATGCTGAATTTCATCTCCCAAGTCCCTGCTTACACTTATCAGGGGGTTCCAGAACTCTTCAGAGATTGTGGATGCATGACTAGGCCTTGGTTAGCTTAGTACACACTTAAGAACCTACGAACCCGGGTTCAGGCACCTAGGCAGCGAGACATTTCCCTATGTTACATTTATTTTTATTATTTATTTATTTATTTTACATTTGTTGACCGGGATAGTCCGACTGGATGCATGTCCATTTTCAGCGGAGGCCCGGGGAGAAAAGCTCCAAGGGTAAGCAGATACAGCATTACATAATACCAGCATTACATATTACAAACAGACTATTTACAGAGATTACATAAGTAAGCAAGTTAAACAAGTTCCACAGGTTACAGTTAGTCCTGAGCACAAGTCAGGATTAAATTAAATTACACAGTAAACTGGTTAACAGATTTTTACACATTTGAGTTAGCCAGTTAAGTGACAAATGTTGTTTGAGTCTAGTTTTAAATTGACCTAAGGTGGAAAGTAAGGTAATATCAGCTGGAAGAGAGTTCCTGGATCTACTTACAGAGTTTGCAAAGAGAGAATCACCAGCTGTGTTATTAATTTTGCTAGTCTGAATTAGTAGTTTGTTAGAGGATCGAAGCGGTCTAGGATTGTTATAGGAGGTGATAATATTTTTAAGTGCAGGAGTATTGTCCGGATTATAGAGGATTTTATAGGCCATAATCAGTTGGTTATACTGGATTAGGCTAGGTAGTTCAAGCCAACCAAGATGATTTAGATTGATGCAATGATGTGTCCTAAAAGGCAGCCCAGTGGCAAACCTGGCAATGTGGCTGTAGCAAATTGAGAGTTTGTTAAGGACAGTCTTGTTCAAATTTGAGAGTAGAGGGGATGCATACAGAAGGGTTGAAAAGAAGGTGAGAGCGAGCTATGGCAATTTTAGCTGGAGGGGTTAGGAAGGCTTTTATTCTGTAAAGTGACCCTAGTTTTTTATTGATGGTTTTGATAGTTTGGTTAACATGTAGGTCAAATTTGAGATTATTGTCTATGATGACACCTAATAGTTTTGTAGATGGGTCAGGGGAGATTATTGTGCCATCATTTGATTTTATGGTAAAGGTGAAAGCGGTAGACCTACGTGTTGGTGAAAATAACAGCATTTTAGTTTTTTTGGGATTTAGGATCAGACGATGTTCAGAAAGTCAGTTTTCTATTGTATTAAAGGTGGTCTGGGTAGCTGACCATAACTCTACTGGAGATGTGGCTGTGCAAATCAGAGTAGAGTCATCAGCATATTGGATACAGCTGACTTTTGGGATGACAGTATAAAGGTCGTTAATGAAGATGGACAACAGCAAGGGCCCTAGTATAGAGCCTTGTGGTACTCTGAGGGTGTTAGGTAGAAGGTTAGAGAGTTTGTTCTGCCAGAGGACAGCCTGCTGTCGACCATTCAGGTAGGATTGAAACCATTGGAGGGTTCCAGTATCTAGACAGAATGTTTGCAGGGTGTGGATTAAAAGTTGGTGATCAACCATATCGAATGCCTTGGAAAGATCCAAAAAGACGGCTGAGGATATATAATTATTGTTGCGATTGTGGTTTATGGTGCTAGTAAAGGCTAGGAGGGCTGAAGTAGTGCTGTGATGAGGACGGAAGCCATGCTGAGTGTCTGCCATAAGGCGATTTTGGATTAGGTGGTGCATGAGTTGTCAATGAATACATTTTTCCATAATCTTTGCAAGTAGAGAGAGTATAGCTATTGGCCTATAATTGGAGAATTCAGTAGAGCTGCCTCCTTTGTGAAGTGGGATAACATAGGATATTTTCCAGATGGTGGGAATTTTAGCTTCTACTATGGTTCGATTGATTAGTATTGAGACGGGGTAAGCAATAGCATCAGCTGATTTTTGTAGGTACTTGGCAGGGAGTTGATCAGCAGAAAGTGTAGTGGGTTTTAATTTTTTGATCAAGGTATGGATAAGTGAAGTGGCGACTGGTTGGAAGCTGAACCCAAGTAGGTTTCTAGGGGTGCTACTTTCAGGACCAGGGGAGCTAGGAGGTAGTTGGCTAGCTAGGGCTTGAATTGTCTCAGTAAAGAATTGGTTAAAACTATCAGAAACATCTTCAGGTGTTTTATCAATAGTAGCAGCAGGGATTGGGGTTGAAGTTTGTCCAGGATGTAGTAGATTATTTAAACCTGCCCAAAACTTCTGAGGGTTATTTTGATTTACTGTCTGTAAATTACAGTAGTATTGTTTTTGTCTTGTAAAATTGATTTTTGGTTTCATTCCTGGATTGCCTGTATTTAATGTGATCTTGAGGGTCTTTAGAAGAAGCATAAAGCCCATGCTTTGTTTCTAAGGGTAATTTTGAGTTTAGACTCTATAGAAAGCCATGGTGCAGTTTTTGCCTTGGTTCTCTTTGAACGAACAGGTGCATGCAAATCAAGGATCTCAAGGAATTTGTTGTTAAAGTATGCTACTGCTTCCTCTAAGGGGAGGTGTTTTAGAATAGACCAATTACATGAGTTTAGTTCTTGTTGGAATTTGGCAGGGTCAAAGTTTTTATTGTTTCTAACCTTTCTGAGTAAGGGTTGTTGGGAATTAATGGTTTTGTGCTTAATTACATATGTGAGAAGGTGATCGCTTAGGCCATTAAGGAGGGTACCAGAGGTGTACAGTTGGGGGTGACTGTTTATGAGTACCCAGTCAAGTATACTTTCTTTTTGGTTGGATTTGACTGGGGACACATGGCTAAAGTGACAGTCAGCTGCAGAGAAATATGGCTGTTTGCAAATTCCCAGGGGGCAAAGAGAAGAATGTGTTGCCATGCCCACAACTTCAATAACCATGTCCATGGTCCACAAGGGAACATGAGACAGCAGGCAATATGGCAGGCATCAGCAGCAGGCTGGCCAGAGGGCATGTCAATGGCAGTAAAATGTGGTGCACAATGGGCAGTGCCTTTATAATCAGTGTGTGTGGACCACTACCCCCTTCACAGTGTATAGGGAGCATTACCTAAAATGCATACTGGAGCATAAATGTGACTACAGTAGCCCACAGGATTTCCTCTGTGCTGTAGCACACTTCTACATGTTGTAGTTACATAAGTATGTCCTGCACACTGAGAACAACACTCATTACTTCTTCTGCCTCCATGCATTTAGTTATTAAAGCTGTGAGCATGGCAGGGTATGTTTCTCTTTGCCCACAGGGAATTTGCAAACAGCCATATTTCTCTGCAGCTGACTGTCACTTCAGCCATGTGTCCCCAACCAAATGTACCACCAGGAAATGTCTCGCTGCCTAGGCCCCTGAACCCGCACATATGCTTAACTTTGTCATCTGCAGACCTGCATTCTTTACTGTGGGAAATAGCCTCATAAAAAGGGCCTTAACATACAGCTTTATGTGTTATGGCTAGGGCAGGTTTGGGATTTTATTAGAAAAAATATAGCTTTCCAGAGAGATGAAATACTTTATGTTCCATCAAAGGAGTAGAAACTCGCAAACTGATTTTCTTGTAATAAAATGTTCAACATGCCTTCAAAAGACAGTCATACTGCGGGGAAGAGTTTGCTTCCCACAGTCAGCGTTTCTCTTGCATAGCTATCAGAGGCTCTCTGACAGGAGAACTATCTGTAGAAGAGGCAGGAGACTCCTACTGCTACATCTAAATATTTTCATCAGGAAGTGTTTGCTGCTAGAGGTGAATCCCTGAGGTCTTCATATCAATGAGAGTAGGAATAGGGTCAGGATACATTTGCATGTCTATAGATATATATAAATGTAGATATAGATATAGATATTGCTAAATCTTTTATATAGGTTGTATTTGTACTCAAAGGGTGGCACAGTGGCACAACAGATAGCATTGTCACCTCACAGCAAGAGGTTCTCCTGTTCAGTTCTTGACTGAGGTACGTTCTGTGTGGGGTCTGCATGTCCTCCCAGTGCTTGCATGGGTTTTCTCTGGATGCACTGGTTTCCTCTCACATTCCAAAGACATGTAATAGGAGGAATGGTCACTTTAAAGTGGCTGTAGGTATGTGTGCAAGTGTGTGGTATGGAAGAAGAACAGCTGCAGTATGGCTAGCCACCCAAAAGTATGAATCCTGGCTCTAAATCATTATCACTGTTGAAATGATATCCCTACCCCATGTGCAAAAACTGGGAAAGAGGCTATTGATGGATGGAAATATATATATATATATATATATATATATATATATATATATATATATATATATATATATATATATATATATATATATATATATATATATATATATATATATATATATATATATATATATATATATATATTTATAGTGTATATTTAGGTGTGTTTTATTTTTCTTGCTCAGCCCAGGTAAATGGGACTGTGTGAGAAACCTGTTTGAGAGTTGCTTACTCTTTGGTCAGTGTGCTACATTAGCCTAAAGGTTCACAGCCACCATGCATAGGTAGCACATTTGTTTTAGGTGTTGGAGTATCAGAAAGTGGTGGGTTCTGTTCCTACACCAGGTGAGTGGATTAATTTTTCCACTACAGACCGGTACTGAGTGTGCCATCCTTCAGATGAGATGTTAAACCAAGGTATCATCTGCCTGAACTTGTGGTGTCATAAATGGATGTAAAAGACCCTATCGTACTTATGGAAAAGAATAGGGGAATTTTCTAGTGCCCTGGCCAAATTACCCTAGTTAAAATAGATACTGCCTTGGATCTCCCCTTAAAAAAGGTGACTAGCCTAGTGCAACTAAGCTAGTCAAAAAACAACCAACTGTATAATAAAATGTAGAACCTGGTAACAGTAGGGAAGGAATTAGCAACTGGTGGACCACTGTTGACTGATTTGGGATTGACAGGATCGTTTGCTGGACAAGTCAGCATCAGAAGAATCTATACCTTTGGAAGGTACACCGTATGATACTATATTGTGATGACAATGTATGAAGAACCTGTGGGGAGTGAGTTCTCTGAACTTCAAATATCTGGAAACTATTAATGGACATGTGCATACACTTACAAAGATAAGGGAACAGGTACCACAGGTGGGCAGGTGGGAGTCACCCAGAATCAAAGAACTAATGCAGTTTAAGGAGCTGAATGAAAACCAAACTGATGCATAAGACCTGCAATAAAGATGTGGTAATTCTACCTTATCAAATTGTAAACCAGCTGCCAGAACAACACCAGCCAACATTTTGCCCCTGGTTAAACAGCATTGGATGGAGAAAAAAACATTATTATGTCTAGAAGGAAAAATTGGCTGTACCCAGCAATGGTAGGACTAGTGATGTGGGCTTATGAGGGCCTGACTACTGGCAATCAAGGAATAATGTTGAACTGCACTTGTGGCCCAGTACTGGACATAAGATGACCACTGGCATTGTAAAGCACATATGTATAGTTTCCCATTTGTGTACATTCCAACTCTTCTATAGATGTGCAATCTGCAAGGACAGAAGCTTGAGCATGGGAGTCACAGGTGGTGAGCAGGACTTAAGATACTCTTAGAACAGGCCATGGCTTACCAGAACATGATTTTGAAGATGCCCAGCTTGATTTCCTTATCTCCGACATCTCTTTGAAATCTGAATTGGTCAGGCTGTGAGGTCCTAAGTCTTTTTGATTCCTTTTTACTAGCTGGCCTCTGTGTTAAGTAATACATTATAGCTAGCTTTTTACTAAGGGGTAAAGGAAGCAGGTTTGAACTCAGCAGGTCAAACTATACAGAAATGCACCTAGTGCAGCAATGCTGAATTTTGCAGCAGTTCAGAATTAAACTTAGGGGACATCCCAAATTTTTACCATTTTACAGTGACTGAAAGTGAAATAATTCTTATTTATTGCAGTTTATAATATACTTAATATCTTATTTTAGAGTTTCTCGTATAGAGAAGGCTAAATTATCATACAATGGCTATTCAGAAATATGTAAGTCAAAAGGCACTGATTGGACAAATACTAACTTTTCAGTTTTAGTATAAAAGAAAAACTGATGATGTAACCATGCCTGTACATTTTTTCAGTTTGTGAAAAGAAAAATTAACAGTAATAAAAATATTCAGCATGGGACCTCATTCATTGGCAGTAGCTTCAAATGTAATATTAAAGAAAAATCATCTTATATCCCCAGCAGCAATTTTTAATTTGTAAATGGACAGCGCAGTGGTACAGCGGTAGTGTTGTTGCCTCACAGCAAGAGGTTCTCAAGTTCAATTCTTGGCTGGAATGCCTTCTGTGTGGAGTCTGCATGTCCTGTCTGTGTTTGTGTGAGTTCCCTCCGGGTGCTCCAGTTTCGTCCCATGTTACAAAGACATGTGTCTGGAGTGTTTCTCCCTGGGCCTCTGCTGAAAATTGGTATTGTTCCAAGTTGGACTTTCCCGGTTAATAAATAATTACTTTGTAAAACAACTGACACAGTGCTTAGATAAAGTATAAAATGTCAAATGTATCTGTTCTAGCCTTATACTGCAACTCAAAATTGCAGGCAGAAATGCACTGGATTCTGAATTGCAGATAGCAGTTCATTGTTGAAAAGTCTAGAATCAGTGTTTACATCACCAAAGCAGTTTCACAGATACAACCTACATTTTTTTTCTATAAACTAAAACAATACTAATAATTTAAAGTACTTACACAAAGTAAATACATGTTTTCATTCCACAAGACCAAATGAAAAATTGAATACTGAAAGACTGGGTCTTCTACAGGTGCTTGGATGTTAGTAGCTCATAGTACACCTCCTCACTGACACTTGCTCAAAAATCAAGTGCTCTAACTCCCACTGGCCAGATTACCCATTTCTACATATCCCTCCTAACATCCAAGCTTGTAAACTATACAACCCTACTAGAACTTATACCCTAAACCTAAAACTCTCACCCAGTTCCCAACCAAACTCCTTCGTCCCTTTCTCTAAACCTCCACTCCTCCTACCTAACCCTAAATTCACTGATCGCTCCCTAACCCTAAAACTCCCTTCCCACTCCCTACCCCTAAAATCCCCCTTCGTTATTCATCTTCACAGCTGCTTTCCTGAACTCATACTAGAGTGGAAGTCATAGAAGCAATCCCTCCCCATGGCTGCTTGTCTGAGCTCATACTGGAGTTAGAGATAGAAGCAAATAGCCATGTTTGTCTGAACTAAAACTGAAGTTGAAGAGATAGAAGTGATCCCACTCCATGGGTGCTTGCTTGAACTCATACTGGAGTTGAAGAGAGAGAGAATTGATCCCTCCCGATGGCTGCTTGCCTGAACTCATATTGTTGTTTGAGCATGAGCAGCAGCTAAGATGAGCTATAAGATACTCGAGTCCCAGGCTGTAAAACAGTGATTTTCAAATGGTTGGAATTTGAGTGCCTGCAGTGAACCTAAAAGCATGCTTCCTTGGCCAAAGCAGCAAATTTGGAATATAAGCAGACTTTAATGATAATATTAAAAAAGGTTTCAACACTGAAACATAAGCAAAAATGCTGACAGCAACTCTATGCAGTGTATACAGTGTATCCGGTGTATGCAGTGTTCCTAAGTAACACTCATAACAGAAATTCTGCTACGTTTACATTTGTTTTCTTAAGCATTAGGAACCAAATAGAGTTCTACATAAATCAGATCTGAAGTAAAACAAATCGCAAAATAAATAATATATGTAATATAAGTAAGAAGTAATGCAATATTCGTTTCAGCTACCATTCTGTGCACTTCTTAGTAAAGAGTAACACATAACTCCTAATGGCAGAACTCTAATAAAGTAGATGAAGTAATGAAAGCATCAAATATAGGCAGGTGAAAGCAATATAATTATCTTTAAACATGTATTTTTGTCATATTTTGGGGAATAGAGCTGCAAATTTTCTATTTTTTGTGTAAAAACTGGTAGGTTTTTCCATAAATCCAGCCAAGGGTTGTTCAACAGCTACCCGTACATTATAGCTCTGTCCAGTTTCAGTATGTTTAATTATCAAATAAGCATTAGATAAATTATTGTACCTTGGAGATAAAGATATTACTGCTGCTTCAGATACCTCACAAAGTTTCTCTGTCATTGTTATCTCTAAATGAATTGTTTTCCCTTTGAGTGCTTTCACCTGATGTTTCACCATCACTGTCTTTCTGTTGAAATTCTGCAATTGTATTTTGCAACCACAAAAAAAAATTGCTTGAGTTCTTAGCCCTCTCCCAAATAACTCTGAACTGTTTTTGGATGTTTTCTTATGGTTAGGCCATGCTCGAGCTCATATGCCTTCATTTTTTGCTGCTTTTATTTGTAAAAAAACAAATCTCCTTGCTGATATCCACTTCCTGAGCATCTTCACAGGAGTCACATTACTCATGCTGAGTTGCAGTTCATAATTGGGAAAAGAACAAATCATATGCACTATAAAATAGGGAAGCTGTACATATCTTTTAAGTGCTAGCATTTGAAAAACTTAGAAAATGCTGTTTAATAAGATGTCACCACCACATTGCTTCATTCCTCCATCATACAGAGTGATGCTTAATGCAGCAACTTGCATAATCCTTAACCGGTCAAAACTATGTGTAAATTATATACATTGTCCTATATAACAGTTTATTACTTTTGTCAGTTGACTGTGAACCTGGATCATGGCTGAAAAAGTTCCCTGGCTCAGTTCACTTTCTGCTAATCAAAATAAATAAATAAGATCAGAAGATAAAGACTATGGGGGGGATTCAGGAATCCTCCATGTAGGACAAACAAAGTCCTACTTGGAGACTTTCGTCTAAGAGTTAGACGTCAGCGCGACATGCATATGCATGAGGGTGCGCTGACTCAACTCCCAGGCTAACATGGAGCATGTCAGACTGCCGAGCAGTCCAAATATCCACGCCCCTGCAAGTGCCTAAATCTGCAAATGTCAGCAGATATGAGCGAGTCCACTCAAATGTGTATACCCCCAACACTACACTCCCTCACATTCAAAACCCCTGTACAAATGAAATAAAAGTTAAAACATTTTTTTTTTATTATTCCCGAAATAGCTGCCCGCATTTGCACGTGTGTGCACGGATGTGCCCATTGCTTAGCTACAGTAAGCAGTTTAGACATCGAAGAGGATAATAAACTACTAATATGCAAATTAAGCCAAATTGCAATAGCATAGTGGTAGAGCCTTCCCACAAAGAGGAGGCATTCCCGGTTCGAGTCCCACCACTCCCCTTTTCATTTTCATTAGGAAATCTGTGCATAAAAATAATTCCTGACATTTACCTTTTAAATTCTATTAAAATGCATTGAAATGGCCTATGTAGTAGTGAACGATATTTTAAATATATATAAGAAGGTGAAACGGTCATGCATACTAATGAATGCATAAGTAACCTATCTTAAGCAATGTAAAGCACTGCTAAGCAACATTTACCAGTATTAAGCACATTTAAGAATAATTGCTCATAGCTAAGCACTGCTTTAACTAGCGCAATATAATTGCCCATAGCTAAGCACTGCTTTAACTAGTGCAATAGCTTTGCACGGAGCTGTGCATCGCGCCAAATAATGCAAACCAAAAATGTTTGCGTAGAGGTGCGCACCGCACTAACTAGCGCAATGTCGGGCAATGTAGGGCAACATTGGGCAACATAGAGCAACATCGAGCAACGTCGAGCAACATTGGGCAAAGCTGAGCAAAGTTGGCTAAACACAGCCACACACCTTACTGGTCAGGCCAGTAGTAAAATAAAAAAGCAATGACAAGTCTCGAACCCGGGATAGTGTGCACCATAATCACAGTACTAATCCACTAAGCCATGACAGCATTTGATGTGCATGGACTGTCAACACACATATACATATGAATCAAAGTTTACCCAGTGCTAAGCAGGTGTGCACTCAGTTGAGTACTTTCAAATCTGGCCAATCACAAATAAATGTGGGAAATGAGGCATATATAAGCTCCATAGGCAGGAATACTCACCATAACTGGTTGCAGCTCCTATCTGCAGGCAGCAATGGCTGTTGTCAGAGAGGGCTCTCGCTTCCGAGCACAACTGTGGGGCATTGAGGCGTCAAAACTGATGGTTTGGCTTCTAGTCCATCGTCATGATGCTAGACTCCTGCAGGGCCAGTTCCAGGGCACGGAATACAAAGTGGAGGCCTGGAACCATCTTGCACATGAACTCACCAGTGCCACAGGTGTCCCTCGGACTGGTGAGCAGGTCAGACATCACCATGCAAACCTGAAGAGATGCAAGCAGGACCTACTGAACCAATGGATACAGGAGGCCCGTGGGATGCAAAATGCCCCACTACTGAGTAGGTAGCCATGGACTGAAGTATGTAAAAATTGCTAGTGTAGTCGATAGTATGGATAGGTATATGTCTCAATATCACTTAATTTACTTCACAGCTGCAGGTGTCCATGCTGCAAATCAGCAAGCCTATGCAGATAGGCTGTTAAGGCTGTGCCACCAGGCAGGTTAGTATTTTTTCTGCATGTACTGATTTATAAAATAAGTGAGAGAGCCTGGCTAAAAGTGTCTCAGCCCAATAATAAATGTATAATAAGGGTTGAATAACCTCTCTGCATGAACTGTTATGTAAAATAAGTGAGAGAACCTGAAAAAGAGTGTTGTAACCCATTAATAAAGGTATAATAAGTCCTGAATTATTTCCCTGCATGTATTGTTATATAGAATAAGTGAGAGAGGCAGAAAAAGAGTGTTGTAAACCATAAATGAAGGTATAATACATCCTGAATAAGATGTCTGCATGCACTGTAATAACAAATAAATGAGAGAGCCACTAGAAAAGTGTGTAATTTAATTAATAAAGGTATAACACCTGTAGTGTGTTTGTGTCACCTTCTTTGAAATGTAGATGTACTCTTGCAGTATAGAAATAGTAGTGTTGTATTAAGAGCTGTCAACCCACACTTGGGTAGGCCCATAGAAAGAGTATGGAGGGAGTGGCAGTATCTCTTAAGCATATATACAGTCCTCAACTGTAGTTTCAAGGCTGGCATGTATAGGTAAATCTGGCACATGAGTAGCTTGTAATTGCGTGCATCAGAAATGTCAGTGTGCTGCAAAAAATGTAGGGGGCTGTTAAAATTGAACTGGCAATATCACCTGAGCACATCTAGATATGTAGACATATGAATATAAATAAAATATATAAATACGTAGCAGTAACATCTGCATCCTGGACAGTTTATATATTAGATACAGGTCAGGTACATAATTAACTAGCAAAACACATCCCACAACGTACTGGACATTGCCCAGTGTAATAATACATGTAGTGGATATATACCTGCAGTCAGTATGAATGTAGTGTAAACTATAAGTTCATATAAGTTGTTAATGGAGGTATCTTTTTACACCCTACTGTATGCGCATAAACAATGCAATTCCACACATCAATGGGTATGTGTAATCCCAAAACATTTGTTGGGACATATGTCCAATTGGTTTATAAATATCTGCATAACTTTGATGCATGTGCCCTATTCAAACACCACAATCTTGGTGGCCTGTTGCCACCAATCATTCCTGCATGCTGTTGGAATGTCCACTGTCGTTCAATATCTGCAAGTGTTATGCTTGCTGTTACAACTAATTTGGAATGCTGTTGGCTATGTTGTCATTAAATACACCTAAACACAGAACGTATGGGAAGGCCAGTCCCAGCAGACCCACCTGTCCCACCTCAGCTGGCGATTGCACGTGACACCAGCAGGCCTGGTGCCCAGCCCAGGACCCCCTCCTCCATTAGTCCTGTGCCACCTTCGGGTGGAAATGCTGCAGGGGATGGGGCTCATCCCCCCATGCAAGTGTGGCCGGAGGAGGGCCACCTGTCACCCTCTGAAGGGTCCGGGCTGTGGTGCGTAGGGAGATCCAGCGTTCAGTTGCTGATCCCCTATGCCAGCTCGAGGCAAGAGTGGCGTGACTCACGGGTGAGCCTGCCCCTCCTACGCAGCCCCCAGCACAGCCACCCTCCGGGCTGTGAAGGTGCAGTGGTGACTGCCCATGGGTGGGGATCTCAGTTCTACTGTTACCATCTGTGGGCTCATGGGCTTGCGATTTCCAAACATCCTTCCCTGTCAATTGTGTTCACCCACCCCATGTGTCATATTCTGCCCCTGTATGCGTCTTGTTTGTCTTGTCTGTTTACCTCCCCAACCTACCTCCCACAACATACCTACTTCCCCTACCTCACATTCCACTCTCACCTGAAAAAAAAAAATGGGCAATCTTCTTCCACAAAAAAAGTACGCCCCATACATAGCTGCCCATTTTACACAAATGTCCGGTGGACACAGACACTGAAATTCAATTGGCAGTACAACATACTTCATTGTCCTCACCCCTCTCTCAGGGGTGTAAAGTTTCAAAACTCCCTCCAAATTACTATTATATGCACAGCTGTTGCTGTTAAAGAAATGGGCGGCTATGGACCTTCCCTACACCCATCCTGCACATCCCGAGCTGTTTTCCCTACTGTCTTACCCTCTTTGTACCCATTTTTCACCACTTTCCTATCTCCCCATTTTCTTTTCTTTCAAAGAAAGTAGCGTGGGGGTTAGCAGGAGTAATCACTTTTAAGCGCATGTGTGTGCTTAGCGAAGTATTACTAAGCATCGCGCAAACCCACCCAAACCCGCTTACAACTGCTTAAAAGTACCTTAGTCACCCTGCATGTGAGGGCCCTTGTTCTGCTCAGCAGCAAAATAAAATGCCACTGTCAGTCTTGAACCCCAGACCTTGGACACACTAGACTGCATGAAGTACCACTAGGCCACAGTAGATATAGAGCAGGTTGTTGCTGAAATATATATATATATATATATATATATATATATATATATATATATATATATATATATATATATATATATATATATATATATATATATATATATATCATGCATCAGAATGTGTGAATGTCAAGGAAAGATGGGAATGCCATAACACAAAACCTGTTCTGTGGAACTTTACCAGCAGCTGTTGTGGAATTGCATTACATAACTGTGATAACAGAACCACACATTCTAGCAGGAAACAATTTTACTGTAGCACTCTACAACCCCCACACAGTATCCCACCCAAATGTACAAATTACCACTGTGTTTAAGGTACAGCAAGGATGTAGGTAGGCATACTCAGTACTGGAATTGTTCAGTTTCCATGAGCATCCTGTGATAATGTCAACAAAATAAAAAGCACATACTGTGCAGAAGTGAGTACATTAATATCCACAGTATAGCAGTTCCCAAACAGTTCATGTGCCAAATGAAAACATCTCAATAACTATGTATGTATGGCAGCTAATTGTATAAGTAGAAAAGAAACTAAATACTCCTATGTAGCTTGTGTTAGCATTTATAGGTGTGAGTACAATTCTAAACTGTCAACTGTGTACTGGAAGTGGCAACATTCAGGTCTGAGTACAACATTTAAATCACTGGCTACACCCCTAGCTTCATATATAAGAAGTATACCAACCTTCTGACTTACACTACAGAGTCCACAGCAAACAAGCATGGGCCCCACTTTGGAAAGCTGAAAGGTCTATGCCAACCTGACCTAGCAATTTATAGCACTGGGTTGCTATGACAGTGAGTACTGCAATTACCACACAGCAGGCTGCATGCAATTACCAAATGGTGGCCACCAATTGGTGCAGAGGCCATCACATGCACATGTGCAGATATCTCTAAAAGCAGGCTGTACTTGCTGTCCACATGCAATCATTTCATTGCAGCCACGGAGAGAGAGAGAGCGTGCAAGCAAGCAAGAAAGAGAGACACAGTGACACAGACAGACAGACAGACACCGGCAACAACAACAGCAACAGCCACTGCAACAGGAAAAAAAATAAATCAACATAAAAAAAATATATATATATATATATATATATATATATATATATATATATATATATAAATAATAAAAAAAAATTATTACTACACACACGGAACGTAATAATACAAACCCATACAAAGTAAAGGTATGTAACTGATATGTATTTACTGGCATGTAGTAGATGTTTTTGAAGAGTACTCTACGTACTTTGAATCATCCATATGTGACAGGAGTACGTATCTATGCACAGATGCCCTGCATAACTACTGCCATGGAGAAATCAGTGTGTAACTGTGTGCAGTGGGATATGACCGTGATATATGTAGTTCAGCATTAAATGTCAAACATCTGATCCATGTTATCTGTGTTCTGTACAGTAGTGTGTACAATGGCTGTTTGGGGGAGTAGCGCATACAGTTAAATAAACAAGGATGTGACAGAGTAACAAATGCATGATAGTCATATTAACGTGTAGCTTAGCATTGGTAACAGCTGTACCAGGCTAGTATGCTAATCTAGCATTTGCAGCTATAGCTACACCCTTTAATATTACTGTGTGCTCACATGTGACACCTGTTCATGTTGCAGCAAGGCCCAACAGGTCAGCCATGAGGTCAATGGACTTACAACAGTGTGGACCTTGTGTGTGTATGGCACACACATACGGAGAGATCTGTCTGTGTCAGATATATTAGCATCTGTACATGTGCATAGAGCAAGGGACATACTGCAACTGTTTGTGAAGGGTAAACATATATATGTTGTTGAAGGTTGTTATGTGCATACTTCTATGTAGGTTGTAGTGTGTGGCAAACAAGACAGCATACAGTGCTGGTATATGACATGTGGTGATTAAACGCTGTGGGTATGAATTGTCAGGTTTGCAATGTTGCAGCCAGTGAGGCCTGCTAAAGCTACATTTGCTAAGAACACCTTCACTCCATTCCGCACAACACTGTGCAATATTAGTACATAACAATACACCTCGCAACCTTCACATAATTGATATTCCCATCATGAAAGGTGAACCGTATATGTGCCTATATGTATATCTATATGTACACCAATATATGTTTATATTTATGTGTGTGTGTGTGTGTGTGTGTGTGTATATATATATATATATATATATATATATATATATATATATATATATATATGTAGAGAGAGAGAGAGACAGGGTCATATTTACTGTGACAGATGCCTGGTGACAAAGCCATGGACTCAAGCTCAATGATGAAACAGCATTGGCATCCCTTCTGGCAAAAACTCCGTACCCATGAACCACCACATAGGTGGTAGTCTACTTAACACCGAAAGTGTGATAAGAGACCATGGGACACAGGTGGACAGTAGTCTCCCCTTTGATAATCACAGTGACACACTAGTCATGTAATCTGTCTACCTGCCACACCTCATCACAAAAGGTGTGTCGTCCAGGGAAATATAGGTCAGTGTTCCCCTCTACTCAACACACATAAAGCCCATTATAGAGTATAATGCCCCATGCGATATGTACCTCACAAGACATCCACAGCAACTGGAAACGACAAAGACATACCTCACAAAGAGTAATACCAGCCTCAAACAGATGCCCTATGCAGAACATCTCACAAACCCACAACTACACTGTGTCGCATACCGCCTACCCTGAGGTGACCTCTGCCTAACATACTAAGCTATGTAAAAACCAGAGCTGTTGGACATGTTGCACGTAAACAGATCACAATCTCTATGAGCTACACGCTCTAGGGACCCAAACCTTTTGACCACAATAAACAGCACATGCTGGAGGGATAGATTCCCATCTCAGAGATATCCCATACTCTGGAACAAACCAACTATCCATAGCAAACAAAGCTCCTAATTAGAAGTCGTCATACATAATCATGAAGATTGTATGGGAGATAGTGAATACACCCAGGCAATCACCTCTGTGTCTCTGCTTGACAGGGCCACATGAAATGCAATGACCTGTGTGTCAAAGGCCAGGGTAGCGTATGGCTAGGCTTCTATAGGCCCTAGGGCTAATAGCCTGTTACCTACCTATGAAGTGATACACACCCACATGTACTTGTTGCAATAATTGCTATGTGAGTTTGACTGAATGTGATGGTGAATGTGTTGGTGAATGTGTCAGAGTTTAGTTTATGTGTGATAGCTTAGTGGGAAACTGTTTCTGTCATGGTATTATGTGTGCTAGCTGTAATCCCAGCAAAAGATGTGTATACAATTGCTAGGCTGAAAAAGCAGTATGCTATACATTCTGACATAGTCCCTTTTTGTCGACTGGGGTGCCCACTGTAGGCTAAAGCAGTACATGCATGCTTATTGAGTGTTACTGATGGCAAATCCAACTCCTGTATGAACTGTAGTACTACCTGAAGCTGTATACCTAAACAGCACAGTATGTTGTACGTCCACATTTATTGGAACCACTGTTCCATGTGTTCCCTGTAGTCCTCACAGATTACATACCTCAGGCATACGGTCTCGTAACTACTGACACGCAATACTGTAAGGTACACAGGTAAAGGTCACCTGTGTTGCCATACCTATGTGTTTGGTATGTATGTCTGATGTGTGTGTGTGTATGCCTGTACCATGGCCTCGGTCATATATGTGTTACAGGATATAACTGCATATCTAGCAACATGTATAGTGTAGTACAGCAGTATGCCACCTATATTCACGAATGTGTACATATGTTAGGCAGGGGTCTGCCATCAATGACTAGTGTGGTATGATGGTGATACTGTCACTGGACTTTACAATCATTGCAATGGATTACACTTTTCATGATGCATTAGCATGATATATACCTCCTGTGTCTAGGTTGTGCATTGTGTCGCATACAGTGTGCCATGTACTGTTGTATAGTATTACATACTGTTGTAAGTTTGTTGCTGTGCAAAACATGGTTTGATATATAGAGTGTGCCAGGCACTGTCAGGCAGTTGTGGGGTGAATACTGACATGTGGTATTGAAAGTGTGTATCTCCTGACAGGCAATAGGTTGGTATATATGGTAGTTAATTGATGTCTGTACATTAGAAATATACGTGTGCTTCATGACCTGCTCACACATATTGTTTCATCGTCTTCCAGGGTTATGTCCCACCATCGTAATCCTGCCTATAGCACGGCAGAGGAAGAGGTTATAACATCCAGCCTGGTGCAGCAGTATGCCCTGCTGTTGTCTAGAACCAGCCAGGACCAGCATGTGCTGTGGCAAGAGCTTGTCTGTTGGGTAAATGACATAGGCATGCATAACCGGACATATGAGCAGGTACGCCATCACTGCAGTGATTTAATTAGACAGCAGCTTGCCACAGGTGGGGGGTAGCCATCCACCCCCCCTCACCAGAGTGGATGAGCTGCTCCTGAGCCAGGTGGCTCCTGGCCAACAACCCCAACAACTATGTGTCATCATGGAGGCCGGAGTCACCCAGCAAGCTGACATGGAGCGTGCAGGTAACATGGCATAGCTGTAGACTACTGTTACCTCTTTAGAGCATGCTTATGTGAGATGTGTACTGTGTAATTAGATGATGTGGTGCCTAGTGTTGTGCAATAGTAATAATTAGGAATAGAATCTGTAGGCCTGTGACTGTCAACCGTTGTACTACTGTACGATTGCAAACACACAGTAGAAATGCCACAGTTGTTGCCACTGACAAAGTGTCTCATATCCTTGTAGGTCTCTTTGGTGTGACAGCAAGGCAGCTGACCCATGCTGGTGAGTGTGTTCTACCTTTAATACTGCTAATCAAATGTGCATGTCAAAGGTGAGGTGTAGGCCATGTACACGTAACACACATACGCATAATGCATGCTGTGCATGTTTGCTGTGAGACTATGCACATTCCAGTAATGTGGGTAGCTGCCTAAAACACATACAATACACAGAGCATTCCACACAATTGTGGCAACACTGATGTGGACATTGGATAGGCAGAGTCGATACACATGCACACAACATACACAACAGTGTCATACGCAGTACACGTTAACATGCTACACATGGCATATTCAGACGCCCGCTGTAAGGTCACACTACAGTATCCCACACTTCTTCCACACAGCACACATAATATACCTGAGGGGTAAATGCCTCACATGTGGCTGTGCGACACTCTTTGACACATTACACATTCATGGTAGGCAATGCCCCCTATTGTGTACCTTACAAACCCATGTAACAACTGGCTGTGAAATGGTGAATGCAGCCATGGCAGTGCAGTTCCAGTACAGCATGGTATGTGCCAGGCTGGCACATTAGTAGCCTTGAGTGACCACATGATGCTGCATGATGATGGCTCATGGTAGTACACCCCATCCAGTTACAGTGACCACAATACTACACATAGCATTACCTGCTATGCACCTCACTGTTGTGTGTGTGCAAACATAGGCACCTATACACAATAAGCATAGCAATCAACATTTGTACAAAGTAACACATATATGTCTTGTAATGCTATTGAGTGTATAGGTCACATGACACACACTGTGCCTGTGTGATGTTTAATGTTGCAGTTGTGTTGTAGCATGCCATGTCATGTCTGGCACTGGCATGTCCACAATATGTCCTACACTCACCATAACCACTGTACAATGGCCATGTTGAGCAATGGTATTCCATTAGGTAAACATGCACCACTCATACTGTGTGTATACATAGCATGCATGTGCTAATCCTGTGTCCACAATTATCTGCTGAAGACACAGATGCTCTAATCAGAAATGGATATCTATGTGACACACAGATACACATCCAGCCATGGTATGTATACCTGTGAGAGATGGTGCACAGGACATTGCAGAGCTTAGAATACTTGCACAGCACTGTCGTGTCCATGTACACAGTGCATTCCAGGGTGAGGCCAATCACTGAACAACAACACACATGCATCAAAGACATGTATAGTGTTACTGGCAAGGGCTGTCAACACCCGCACTGCATGCTGTTGGGAAACACACATCCTGCATGCTGACACATGTGATATAGCTGTTTGCCGTGTGATACTGTACCCCACCATCACCTGCTATTGAGTATGTTCTGGATTGCTGGTGGTGTGTGTGTGTGTGTGTGTGTGTGTGTGTGTGTGTGTGTGTGTGTGTGTGTGTGTGTGTGTGTGGTTTAGTGATGAGTGCATTTGTGTGCATGTGTTCATGTGTGCATGTGTTCATGTGTTCATGTGTGCATGTCTGCATGTGTGGATGTGTGCATGTGTGCATGTGTGCCGACATCATGTACAGGTCGTAAAGTGTGTTTCCTGTCTTCCTCTCACAAGTGCTGACTTTGGGCTGGTTCACTGCAGCAGGGAAACAGATGTCACTGAGCAAAACAGTGATACTGATGATAGGTGTGTTGAAGCACAGGCATGTTGGGCCACCAATCGACAGTACACAGCTTTCCACCCCATCCATGCATACAGTCATACTGCCAATACATCCATCACCAATGCCCATAGCTGAGGGACAGCGTACAGTTGGCCTTGGACAGGACAGTGTGGTATCCATGGCACATGCATCCCAACACAGCAGCCATACCCAGATGTCTGGAAGGGTACTACATAGGCAGATGTTCAGGGGTTCTCGTAGGAGCACAGCTGCTTATCATGCCACTGGCAGACGTGCCACAGGTCTGACAGTGTCACACATGTTCCAGGCTGTCATGGAGGCACAGGCATGTATGGAACGGTACACCAGACAGGGACTAAGGGCACAGAGGGCACATACCGCCGTCATTGACAGTATCCATGACCTAGCAGGTGCCATCCCTAATTACACCGAGGTCACTGATAGACGTTGGGGACAGTGCGGGACAGTTGTGTCATCAACGTGGACATATGCCAGCAACATCAGCAGCTGGCAGTTGCTGCAGACATCCCTCAAGCCACAGCCGCTCCCATAGTGCCAGTACCAGCCCCAGCAATGTTGGGGATGGGCTGTCCATAGAACGTCCTAGAAGACCACGTGCACGTGGCTCTGGACAGTCCCAGCAGGGACCTGTGTCCAATGTACATCCATCCACCTCTGGGGATAGTACCCAGTCTGGCTTAGTACCTGATAGTGTCAGTAGCACCCCTGCCAGGCACAGGTACCGTATCTGTGGCCAGAGACGGTGATCTGTAAAGCCACGCAGGTACAGTCTGTGGCTGTCCCACAAATACCCGTATATGGCAGCCACATGGTGGAACTGTGTGCATGCAGACACACACACATACTCCAGACACCTAGGGCTAAAACATACCCACACACACATTACATCAACATTGGCCCATTCCAGTATTCTTGCCCCTCACACACACACACACACACACACACACACACACACACACACACACACACATACATACATGTCGATTGGTTCGCTCACTGTAGGCCTCTGGCAAACCAACAACACACCCTGTGCATATGTTGAAACCTGTGCCACCTCCTGTCATCTGTAACATCGATGCAGGAACAGGCTACCATGGTGCTGATGCACATGGTGTCTTTATAGCAGTATAGCAATGTTAGCATGTTGTCAGCAGTACAGGGTAATGATATGCTTGAAGGTGTAGCTGAGCAGGCATGATGCATTAATGCTATGATTGTCATTGTTGTGTTGTTTACACCAGTGTTGGTTCCAATTGTGTATTGTCCGGCCACGTGCCACTTGGCTGATGTTATTTATTTATTTTATTTATTTATTTCAGTTTGATTACCGGGAAAGTCCACTGGGCCAAGAAGTACCCATTTCAGTGGAGGCCCGGGGAAAAAAGCTCCGAAGACAGTACAATCAAGGTTACATACAGTAATGGATGATAATACAATGTCACAAACAGTTAAGAATATGTGAGATGCAGTAGTAGGCAATACAGTAAGGATTACATAAAATACAATCATAAAAAGTACAATGTCCAAGATGCAGAGTCTACAAAGAAAGAAAAAAAAAGTGTGTGCAGTATTGGCAGCATGTGTTAGAGAGTGGACAGTATGTGTGGGATGTGTGTAGCACAGATTTACAGGTGTACATTTGTGAACATGGTGGAGGTGCACTGTCTGCATGTACGTGCATAGTGGACACATGGCCAGGGTGACATATTCTGTATTACACAGTAACACTCCATAGTTTCTATTGGTGGCCAGTATGCATTGTACTACACACATTTCGGAACCTGACTATACATGTGTGTATGACATGGTTTGACACTGTGCTGTGTGTGATACTGTTACTATCTGTCATTGTTTTGCATTCTGGTAGTATACATCACTTCCATAGCCTGACCATAACCAATCGTTAGATGATGTCTTGACAACCGACACACAGATGTAGGACACACAGCAACATTTGGATCCTTCAGGTAATATACTATGCCAGTAACCACTGGTATTCACCTGCACCCATTACTGACACCACCCCTGTTTGGTATATAGCTCTCTTAGGTACAAGCAATCACAGTAGGGATATGTCCGTCCACGTCTGGTAATGCATACTGTGGCCTATAATGCACTCTCCAGATGACACACACATCTTCCACAAGGGTATCATGCAGACAGATAGATGCCTGTTGTCAAACCCATCCTGTAAAGCTATAAGCCAAACTAAGCATAGTCATCCACCTTTATGGAATATATTATCCCCACAGTACCACATAGGTAGTAGCCACCAGCATGATGAACAGGTACCGATGTGTACATGCAACCAAGTGTTACATAATCTGTCCTTTGTTAATCACATTTCCAAAGGTATTTTGAAATCCCTTGGTGGATCACATAAGCAATAAGGGGGTCTGCATGCATATCCACAAAGTTTGTTCAACACCTGTTATGAATAGTCATCATTGACAGACTTTGCTGTGTTTGAACAGGTCTGACATATACCTCGGCCATAGACCCTCACATACACATTCCAATAGGAACCGTTATGACTTTGTGTGACACAGATAACCTAGGCCAGGGATCACTGCAGTGGCTGGGTTTGTCACAAGAATACAGATGTGACCTAAGGTCTGGGAAGCAGCAGCACAGTCTGGCAAGGATGACAGCTGTGTTCTTGGAGAAAGCAGGGTTCCCACACATGCAATCATTGAGGTAACATGTACGTATATGTATTTGCCACACAGATAGCTCACATGTGCAATGCATACTGATATGTCATACAGTAGTAAAAGCAAAACCCACAACACATTGACCAACAGTATCACACACATACAGCACACACACTCACCAAGTACAGGATTCAAACCCCTACCTAACTACTTCATGATACTACAGGAGTATGCATTAACATGACGTGCTATACACATTACTGGGAGTTATCCTTTCCACAGGTATATTTTTAGGATGGTGACATCATCAGACTTGACAAAGGTTAGTTTACCGCCTTTCAGGTGTTTTACTACTCTCCTAGAGCATTGCTCCTTCCCAAGAAGACCACACACACACACACACACACACACACACACACACACACACACACACACACACAGTTGTCCAGTGCAGGATTCAAATCCCTACCTAACTACTTCATGATACTATAGGAGTACACATTAACACGACATGCTATACACATTACTGGGAGTTATCCTTTCCACAGGTATATTTGTAGAATGGTGACATCATCAGACTATACGAAGTGGGTTACATTAGGTGACATTAGATGGCCTACATTGAAGGAATTTCTAAACACTTTGGCCATGTGATCATCAAAGGTGAGTTTACTATCTACCTGTGTCCCCAGGGCCATAATGACTTTCTCCGTACATGCTGGATTACCACCTATGTGGTAATTTGTGTGCACTTTGTTTTATCCAAAGGGGATGACTATGCATTCTTTGCCATTCAGCTTGAGGGCATTGTTTTGACAGCAGGTATCTGTCTCTGTAAGACACTTCAGGAAGATGTCTGTGTCAGCTGTACAGTCAATTATGGACCACAGTTACCATTCATCTGCAAACCTGTTCAACCATACACCTGCCATGCTTGCCTGTACCTCCGAGCAGTATCTACTGAACAGGTGGGGTCCCAGGACCAAGACCTGTGTGATGCCATTTGTGACTGGCTTAGACTTGGACATGGCACCCGCAACTATGAACATGTGTGTTTGATCTGTGAGACACTTGGCCACCCATCCTGTGACATAGCTGTTAATGTTCAAGCTGGTACACTTGTCCATGATGACAGAGTGGGGAATGGTGTGGTAAGCCCTTAGTGAGGTCCAGGTGGGCTGTGTGGACTACTTCCACCTCCATCTATGTTCATGGTAACTGTTTTAAATAAGTCAACTAGGTCTGGGAGCCAGGCTCTGCCTTTAACAAGGTGAAGTTGTGTCGAGTCCAGTGTCTTGAGATCTCCAATGTCTCAGTGTATGGGTTCCATGACAATTTGCTCAATAGCTCTGTAGACCCGGCTGAGTAGACATATTTGCCAATGGTTTCCAGGTTCTGTTTTGGCACACCCTTTGTGGAGCTGGATGACTGTTAGTATATGCCATTCTTTGGGTAAATAGCCTGTGGTACGCTTGAGTATGGACAGTGAATGTAGGTGAGGGTGTAGTTCCTTATGGGCCTAGTGTAAGACGCAGCCTGGGACAACATACAGTCACATTGATGCTATGTTCTTAGCTTTGGTGAGGGCTGTCTTTACCTGCATGTCCATGATGTCTGGGTCTCTGCATCCTTCTGTAATGGACACAGGCCTTTTGGGGGTGATGGGAGGGAGTTTACACTGAACTTGTCTCCCTGGATGTGGGCAATGAAAGTTGGTTTGGTGTATGTCATTCCTTTTTTCAGTAGCTGACAGCATATTTGGAAGTTGACACCTACATGTCTGGTATAGCTACCGAAGGCTTTGTGGTTGTTATTCTTACATTCCTTGGCTATTTCTCATTAGAAACCCTCCTTGGATTATTTTATGAGCGATCATTGTTTCTTCCTGATAATGATCAGTGATGCCTTTCCTTTAGTGAAGTTGGATCTATCATGTGTTCGTTTCCTCCTTCTCTTGTCTAGCTTATTTATGGACTACAAACACCTGCTTGTTGTCCTATTTTTGGAGGAGTGCATCTTGGTTTTATTTGCGATGTCTCATTCCATGCATCCCTGTAGATGCTCATAGGATGCACTTGTAAATGATTCTGCAGATTGCATACCATTATCCTATAGCAAGAGGTCTTCGGAACTTTCCACTTTGGTCTTGGGAAATGTGCAGTTTGCTTTTGCAAATGTCTTCGCAGTGGTTTCATTGACTGGGTGTGGGGGTGGGATGTGGATGTCCAGTGTGATTACTTAATTATCTGATATTACCAGCGAGGGGTTTAGCTCTGTTGTGGAACACTGGTACCCCATGTTGGTGATGATCATGACCAGTATGTTGTCACCTCTAGTGGGCATGCTGACCAGCTGTTCCAGGGTGTTAAGAGTTTCTTAACTGTAGGATACATTGGGCAAAGGACGTTGTATACGAGTAATTCACCCACTCAATGTTTGGGTAGTTGTAATCTCCTCATATAATGGTGTTTGATAGGACCTTTATATTTGCCATTGTTCTCCAGAATACTGAGTGAGGTTCCTGAGACAAGGTACATTATCTGTAGCAGGCTACAATCTGATGGGCAGCTCTGCCCAATGTTAGTTGCACTTGCATGGTCTCCAAGGCCTCATGCTGTGCCAGTAACCTGAAGGTGTGGATATCCATAAGGTAAATGGCTACACCCCTTCCTTTTGTATTTCACTCGTGGTCTTGGGTCCAAAGGTCAGAGTGATTGTGAGTGTTTTACGTGGATCATATCCAACAGCTCTATGTTTGACATAGCTTTGTATGTTAGGCAGTGAACACCTCTGAGTAGGCGATATGCAAGGGAGTACGGATGGAGCATTTTGCGATGGTCTGTGTATGGCATGTATTTCAGGCCACTAATGCTCTTTGTGAGGTATTGCTGCTGGCTTTCAAGTTGTTGTAATTGTCTTGTGAGGTACATAGCAACAGTGGTGTTGTACTCTTTTATAGTTCTAGTGAGTGGTGAGTAGAGGGAAACAATGTCCTCTTCTATTCTGCATGAGACACATTTTGTGATGAGGTGTGCCACATAAGAGGGCTGCCTGACTACTGTGGGAATGTGCTTATCACAGTTGTATCCACTGTCCACCTGTGACCCAGGGTCTCTTGTCACACTTACAGTGTGAAGTATACTACCACCTATGTTGTAGTTCTTGGCTACAGTGTTTTTAACAAAGGTGATGATAATGCACCTTTTGGCATTGAGCTACAGGCCATGGCTTGGACAACAGCCATCTGTCTCAGTGAGGCCCTTTTGTAGGATGTCAACATCTTTAGTGTTTACAATGATGGCTCCTAGTTTGCAGTCCTCTGGAAACTTCAGTAGCCACAGGCCTTCCATGCTAATGTTTACTTCAAAGAAGTAGATACTACACAGCCTGGGAAGTTATCTAGTCCCATGGCTGCTGTGATACTGGCTTTGGAGAGTGTTTTTTACCTGTGCAGCCATGATGACAGCAACTTTGCAGTCTTCTATTATAGACATGTGCTCTTTCATGGGTGAGATGGGGGTAAAGTTAACACTGATCCTATCTGCCAGGATGTTGGCAATATCAGTTGGCTCTGTACATTTAGTGCCACTGAGCTGTAACTCAGAACAGATCTGAGTGTAACCATGACATGGACCTGTCTGTTGGGCAGAGATCTCCTGAGTAGACAGTATGCAACAGAGTACAGATTGGGTTACATTCAGTCTTGTTGCATGGGGCAACTATTTGAGGCCAGTAATCCTCATTGGTCTTTCTAGCTGCTGAACATGCCTAGTCAGATTCATCGCAAGTGTGTTGTGGTACTCTCTGACAGGTCTAATGACTGCTGAGTAGTGGCAACCTCCTTTGACCTACATGCACAGACATTGGCAGTTTGTGTGAACACATAGCAGGATTTTCAGACCACTTTGTGAATGTGTTTCTGGAAGTAGAGATGACTATACACATTTGTCCATAGATCCCTTATTATCACATCCGTATTTAGCCTAAGTGTGTGAGCATGCCCAGTATGACCTTTCAGCATGATGTTGAATGAAATCCACTACATTTGTTGGGGTGTGTAAGCATGCACAGTATACACATTTATACTATATGTGTATGGTAAATCAAGTTGTATTTTTACAGCAGGGCTCACCTTTGTGTCATAGATCAACAGGGATCATGCTGTGCCTGCAGGGCTTCCATGAGACACTTTGCATAGACTTATCAACATTTCTACATACAGGGGGGACAGCTATTCTTTGTACATTTCTACCCGTGGGCACACCAGATTGTTACTGTGGGTATACATAGGATGTGGGTTTCACCTGACACTTAAACACATTTGCTGTGCCTGCACTGCTATGTACAGGACACCATTACAGTCTGTACTGTTGCCTATCGTACTGGCTTGAAGCATACTACTGTACTACAGATCTTAGCGTCCAATGTCACGTATATTAGCTTGCGACTTCATAGCCTACACAACCCACATCACAATGCCTGGCCTGATGTTCTCTGTCTGCATAGGCGTGTGGGGAAGGTTACGCATTTGCCTCTTTAGGGGCATGATACAGCATTGCTTTGTGTTTGCATTAGTGTACAATTGTCCTGCTGTGTCTGTACCACTGAAGTGCTGTCATGGCTTAGTGGTTCAGTACTGTGACTATAGTGCACAATATCCTGGGTTCAAGGCCTGTCACTGCTTTTTATTTTCATGCTGGCCAGACCAGACTCCTTAAGGAACAGTAAAGCAGATATGAGCATGTTTAACTGACTTTGCTCAACTTGCCCTGACCTTGCACAACATTGCATGAGCAATTCTGTTTATATATACTAGATATTGGTGAAATCTGCTTAGCACTGCTTTATATTGCTTAAAACATGGCAATCATGACTCAGGTGGTGCTGCAGGGCTGCCTATGTTGGATGGACATACTACACTGCCTATACATGTTTGGAAACAGGTAGTGTCAAGTTAGGCATCCCTTTTATTTTATGTGCGAGTCAGAGAGAGGTATCATTTCCAGGGTTCCTACTGAGCCAGTGTATGTGCTATGCATTGCCTCTTTGCCAAGGACAAGGCATAATGGACACGCCTCCTTCTGCCTACTGGGGCAGGCTCAGGTTGTTCCTCCTCCGAGTCATGCTGTGCCTGTGCAGGCCTTGGCAATGGTGGGGGGCTGTTTGGCCCTGCCCCATGCTGTTCCTGCTGCAGTTGCTTTCGCAGGATCATATTGTGTAGCATGGCACATACCATGACAATTTGGGTACATGTAGTTGGTGAGTACTGCAAGGCTCCACCAGATGTGTCCAGGCACCGGAACCATGACTTGAGCATCCCAAACACATGCCCGATTACATTTCATGTTTGTGTGTGTGCCTCATTATGGAGTTCTTGTTCAGATGTGTGTGCATTTCTGATGGGTGTTATCAGCCATGGCTCCAGTGCGTATCCAGCATCCCCTACTAGGTGACCATCAGGGATGTCCCCATTGGCTAATGTCTGGTACAGCTGCGACAGATGCCAGATATGGGAATCGTGGTAGCTTCCAGGGCAGCCAGCACACACATTCAGTATTATGCCCTGGGCATCACACACGACCTGACAGTTGATGGAGTGGAAGCCCTTGCGGTTGATGTAGGCCCTACCCCGCTCACCAGCTGGTGCTTTGATGTGTATGTGCGTGCAGTCAATTGCACCCACTACCTCAGGGTATTCTGCTATTGGATAGAAGAGATGCATATTGCTGGCCAATACCTCACGGGAATTGGGGAAATATACATGATCACCGACATGTGCTGACATAGCATTCAGGAACTGGTGCAGTACCCTTGATGCTGATGCCTGTGAAATCCCCATCATATCACCAGTTGGTCTCTGGGAGGTACCTGTTGCTAGTATTCTTAGGCCAACACATACCTTGGTTTCCACTGGGATGGGTTCCCCTCTGTTGGTTTTGTGTGTGAGGCGTGGCCTGCACAGCTCAACAATTTGCTGCAGGAGCTCTCTGTCCACTCTATAGCGCTCCACTATCTCCAGCTCATGTAGCCCCTGGTAGGTTACCCTGGGTCTGTACACTCTTCTCCGTCTCCTCACTGTGGGTTGCTCAGCAGCATTTGCAATGGCACCAACCTCAGCATGTTGCACATGTTGCCTTATAACAGCAATGGCAGCCCCTAACATTTTTATGTCTCAGTTTAAGCTTTTTAAGTTTTCACTTCTCTTTGTTGACTGCAGTGTTGCAGTGTTTCTGAGAATAACATGGGGGAATGTTGTTTGCAGTGTTTTAAGTGCTGGGCTGGGCTAGTGTACTGCCTGTGTAATTGGCTGATTCTGATTGATTTCACCTGGCAGCTCTGCTAGTTCTCCTTGGTTAACTTCCTACTACTTCTTTTCCTTCCTTTTCCCTTTCTGTTTCCACAGGGGGCAGCACCACTCAAACAAGCGCAAACACGCGCACATGAGCGGACACGTGTGCACACAGGCTTACACAAGCTTACACAGGCTTAGGCGGGTGCACATTCATGTATACAAGCTTAGACGGCCTTACACAGGCTTACACGGGTGCACACAAACGCACACAGGCTTAGACAGGTTTACACTCGTGCACACAGTGTAAGCAGCTTTGCAAGAAACTTTAGTGATAGCCACGGTGTACACCTTCGGTTTCTGGGTTTCAGTTTAGACAACTGTAGACACACCTCTTTTAGTCCTGAGTAACTCACAGCAAACACATGCCACTCTGCTCCAATAAGCTTACAGCCTTTTTGATACATACCCCCTCATGATGTCACCCATCTTCTACTCTGTTACTCCCCTTATCCTACTCTTACACTCTAGGGACATGGTTCACATAGCAGGAAATACTGGGATTCACTATCCTTATCCTCATTTGCATAGGATTGCCTACTAATGCTTGGTTACATCTCTCAGACTGAGCTTCCCCCCTTAGCAACCACTACTCAGTAGCCATGTTGTCTTCAGCCTGCCATTCACTTGCATGGCAGATGAATATTTTGAATTATAGTCATATTTGTGGCTTTTAAAATTTTGATTTTCTGATTTTTAGAGCGCCGCACGTTTGCACGGCGCTGCGCTATGCTTAAACATCTGAGATCGAGGAAAAAAAAATATTTTTTATTTATTTTGCAACAGATAAAAATGCCAATGGCCGTATATTTGGCCAGTTGCATGCTTCCTCAACTGAATGCAGCCTTTATATGGAGCTGTCATGGCTCCGTTTTGCTGTTTGCAGAACAGTACTCAGTTGCCAACCGAGTACATTTCTACAAATAACACTACTCTTACTCGGACAGGTTAGTGGTTCCTGGATCACAAATTTACCTCATTTGCATAGCTTTCAGCAGCAAATGAGGTAATTTCCATAAGCTAACCCTGTCCGTGCAAGAGTAGTTTTAGGAGCTCTCTTGCACGCCCCTGCCGGCATTTCCTGGATAGCTCGGCAGACATGTTGGCTTGCTGGAGTCTTACTCTACTCTTAGACTCCGTGCAAGCCTTTGTGAATCCGGCCCTATGTCAAATGGCTCAAAATAGGTTTAAGCAAGCCATAATGCCTGACAGGGTGTATGTTAATGTGTAATTAATGTAACAATGGGCCTCTACACCCCTGGAAGGACATTAATTACATGTTAACACACACATTGGAGGGCATTGTTGCACTTAGAAAATTGACTACTACTACCTATATTAAAAAAAGGACTTCAATTACTTTTTTTTATTTCTTTTAATTCATTTTTATAATAGTTTTGACATAAAATAGTCACTTATTTAATTATTTATTTATAGAACTGTATTGTTGCTGTGTATTTCTTTTCCATTAATAACATTTTATTTGAACATTCTAAATTATGAAAACTATAATATTTTAATGAGAACAATTAAATTTATATGTTTAGTAATAGTTTATGAAACTATAATATTTTAATGAGAACAATTAAATTTATATATTTAGTAATGTAATGTTCATTTGTTTTTGCTTTCTGTAACATAAAATGTTATAGGTGCATTGAATATGCATGATGTTGGTTTAAAATAAGTTGTTTCTGCTATGAGATTTTCTGCGTTTTCTTCATTGTTGGTTGTTTTGATGTTTTTTTGTTCCTGTATTGTTATTTTTTCTGTCGATGAGAGTATTTTGCTCCATTGCTTTTTGTTTTCATTTGTTGGTGTCCAGTAGTTTTTAAGGCTTGCTTCTGATTTGTGTCCAGTTATTGGTGTTATTTCTCTTGGGCATAGTCCTGCTTCTGTGAGGATTTGTATAGCAGTCGCTCTTATGCTGTGGTCAGTATATCTTCTAGTAAGATTTGTTAAGTCTCTTATCCGTGGCACCATGTTTCCTAGGTAAATTTTTCCCATAGGTTCTCTAGTATACCAGCATATATGAAGATCAAGATGGTGCTCTGGTATTTTCTGTGGATGTAAAAATAATGCTGATGAGTTTTCTGGTAATTTTGCGATGTATTTCTGATATGATGCTACTGGACATAATGGATTGTCTGTTTTTCATAGATTTGACCTCTGTATCATTGTTTATTACTTTCAGTTGGGTTTCTGTTTTTTTTCTTCAGTCATTGTTAGTGTCAATTATTTTGTTGCTGTGGAATCTGATAGTATTGTGAAGCTTTCTTGTTTCAGGTGTCTTTGTCCTTCTCTCTCTTTTCTTGCCATGTAGAGCTATAACTTGAACCAGACCTTTGTGACAAGACATTGAGATGTGTCTGGCGACAGTGCTTTACAGTGTCTTATTTTTTGTGTCTTGCTTTGAAATTGCAGGATGATGACTTGCATTATCTTGGTTTTCTTTTCTTAGTTTTTTTATCACGGAGTGTAGTATGTTGTTTGCTGTTTTGAATAATGGGTCTGTTAAAATGTTTATTATTTGTCATTATTTGCATCATTTAATGCTCTGTTTAATCCAGCTCTTGATATATAGTGCTGCACTGAATATTGTTTGCCATTGGTTGCTCTTAGAATACTTTTATGAGGTCAACAATTTCTTCTATGCTGTCAGTCTTTAAGTTTATTTCTATGTTTTTGTGTTGAGCCCATTCGTATAATGTAGATAGTGCCCATTTTGTGTTTTTGTGAGTATTTTCTTCTTTACTGTAGTGTTCTGCTTTTCTTAGTTCTTCATCTGATAGTGTTCAGAATCTGTTATTAGATGTAGTTTTAGAAGAATTTGATGAAGTGGGTTGTTGATTGTCTTCATTTTCGTGTTCCTGAGTTGTCAGTATTTGAGGTTGTGGCTTACTTGTTACCTCTGTTTCATTGTCTGGTGCTGTTTCTGATGTTTCTTTGGTGTTTTCTGTCATTTCTTGCATTTTTCTATTTGATTTGGAGATAGTGCTGCTCTTTATATTTTCCGTAGTTGATTCTTTCTGTGCTTCTTTGTAATCTCTATTGTCTGTAGTGCAGGTTCTTCCTTCTTGGTTTTCTTCTGCGTAGGCTGTATATGTTCTTTTATTTCCTTTCTTATTAATATCTTCTAGGAGGTTATTTAAGTTAGTTGAGTCAAATAGCTGAAATGGTATACCAAATGGGTTTGACATTTTCTTATTTTTCTTGTTGCATGTATTTTTTCTGTTAGGCTTTTCTTCTGTTACAGCTCTTGTGTACTGTCCTGCTCTGATTTGTGTTGCTAGGTTACAAGGTCGTGTGATCATGTATTAGGCTTGGCTCTTAAACATTTTATATTTATAAGTCGTTTGTCTTTTCGGTTTTTCCCGGTTAGGGGTCGCCACAGCGGAACTTCGGTCCAGTAATGATTGGCAGTAGATTTTTATGGTGCTGAGTTGCCAGCCCAACGCCCAACCTTCAGCGAAGGCACGCCCATTCACGCATGTCTTTCGGAGGCCACTCAACCGCGGGGAGGACATGCAGACTCCACACAAGAATCGAACAGGAGAACCTCTTGCTGTGAGGCAACAATGCTACCGCTGTACCACCGTGGCTGTCATTTTATATATATATAAGTATATGTACATAAACATTAAAGGTGATTTTTTTTGTGTGGGGTATTAATGTAGTTTCAAAGGTAGTTGTTATATGTTTTGGCCACTAGGTGTCACTGTCTATATTTGTTTACATTGCTTGAATTGGTTTTGGTCTGTTTTAATCTGCGTACTAATGAATGGCAAAGATTATTATGGATGCTTATCTGCTGGCTGGTTATTTAAGGTTAGCTTTTATTATGTTATTGAGGGAGAAAGGTTGTGTTATATGGATAAAGTTTAAATATTTAGTTTAGGGACTTAGAAAGTTGTTTGAATTACCTTTCTTTTAATGAGAGGTGCAATGTCTTTCAGTGTAGTCGTTGATAGTTGATAGTTTCAGTATTTACTCTTGAATGAGTTGATAGGACATGTAAATTGTATTGGAAGCAGCTATTTCTTTTTGTGTTTTTTTTTTTTTTTTTTGATGCACTGTTAAATGTGGGATGGCTTTTGTAGTAATGGCTGTTGTTACTATTTTTACAATATTTATGTGTTTGGTATTCTGCTGGTTTTGGGTTATGAAAGTTGCTTAGGTGTTGGACTGCTTGTTGTAGTTTTATTTTGTATGTTTTATAAAAGTTAATATGATGTTCTAAGTTTCTAGCAGCAAATGTTTAGTTATGCTTGCTTTTAGCGAGTGAAAAAAATGGCAGCCATTTTATTTTTTCATTAAAAGTTTCATGGCAGTTTAATACACTGCTGTGAAGTGTTGCACTTGTTTCTCACTAGGCATTAGTTGTTCATTAATACCCTGCTGGAGAACAATTTGTTCTCCAGTGCGGTATTAATGAGTGAAATTTCCATTTTCTAATATATATTTAACAATAATATTTTAACAGTCATACAGAAAAATCATATTATACTTTCAGACAGAAGTATCAAAAGGTACACTTTTCATCAACCTAATAAATGACATATTCCTTATCAGCCATTATACAATTATATGGAAACACTTACCAAGACCACTTCCAGAGACAGGAACACACACATACACACACACACACGTACTTATGAATGTTTGTGTATGTAGGTAGATATTGCAATATCTTACAGTGCATCTGATGTTAACCAATCTAAGCAGCTGCTTACTCTTTCATTATACACAGTTTTATTTACAAAGGAGTTAAATAAAAATATCAATAAACTCCAACAGAAGAGAGTTCATCAGACAGTGTTCATACTCAACACTTATTGTGTCATTATTTAATAATCAGTCTTTCTGAAAACTGGGCTTCCAAGAGTTCCATTGTATTATAGCACTTATAACAGTGGTTCTTAGCTTCATTCATACTCACTGCTAAGCTCTTCATTATTTACTCAAAGTACTTTTCCAGTTACTGGTCATTTGTAATAGTGTCTTTCTGTCTTCCGCCCAAGCTGTGAAGACCCAAATCAATACACTCTTTAGCTTTAGTGCATTCTCACTCTGTGTGTGTGTGTGTGTGTGTGTGTGTGTGTGTGTGTGTGTGTGTGTGTGTGTGTGTGTGTGTGTGGTGTATAAATGCATGCATATATATATATATATATATATATATATATATATATGGGTCTACCTGACAACGTCGACAAGCCACAACACCGACAACCAGTTTACCGACGCCAGAAGATCGACGATTGAGAAGACCGACGGATGAAAACACCGACGCTGAGAACACCGACATGGGAAAAGGCTGTGTAAGTATGCGGTAGTGACGGACGTTAGGGTGCGAGTAAGGTAAGTGTGCGATATTGACGGTCTTTGGGTTAGGGGCGGGTTAAGTGAGTTAGGGTTAGGGCGCGGGTTAGGTAAGTGTGCGGTAGTGATAGTCTTTGGGTTAGGGGCGGGTTAAGTGAGTTAGGGTTAGGGCGCGGGTTAGGTGAGTGTGCGGTAGTGATAGTCTTTGGGTTAGGGCGGTTAAGTGAGTTAGGGTTAGGGCGGTTAGGTAAGTGTGCGGTAGTGATAGTCTTTGGGTTAGGCGGGTTAAGTGAGTTAGGGTTAGGGCGGGTTAGGTAAGTGTGTGATAGTGACGGACCTTAGGGTTAGGGTTTGGGTTAAGGTTGTAGATAGTTGTGTATGTGAGGTTTAGTGTGGGTTTGTAAGGATTTTGGTGTTGTTGTGTTGTGTGTGTGCTTTTTGGACAGGGGATTTGTTTTGATGTGCTGTCGGTAAAATGGTTGTCGATGTTGTGGCTTTTCGATCTTGTGGACTGTCGGTTATGTGGTGTCGGTAAACTGGTTGTCGGTGTTGTGGCTTGTCGACGTTGTCAGGTAGACCCATATATATATATATATATATATAAAGAGAGAGAGAGAGAGAGTTGGAGAGTGAGCTAGAGAGACAGAACTGAAATGCCACCTTTCCT
Organism: Protopterus annectens; assembly: GCF_019279795.1. Taxonomy (NCBI): domain Eukaryota; kingdom Metazoa; phylum Chordata; order Ceratodontiformes; family Protopteridae; genus Protopterus; species Protopterus annectens. The sequence goes on along the minus strand of NC_056733.1, from coordinate 1,348,938,246 downwards.
TCTCTCTCTCTCTCACGCTCTCTCTTTCTGTCTCCCTTTCTGGTTCTGTACTACTTGTTTTTACAAGAAGATGAGCCTGTATCCTCCTCAAGCATGGCATGTGTGAAGAAACCACCTCCTATATGCTTGAAACAGCACAGCTCCAAGTATCACACAGCAGTCTCTAGGAAGCACTATTCTGTAAAATATTCATCTATATGAAACAAAACATGGAAATCTGATGCACATTGACATTTGGAATAGAGTGTTTAAAACAAATGATCCCCAAAATCTTTAAGTCACTTTCCTTCCACAATCTAGGAGAAAAGAATATAATGTTAGTAGCACACTACACACATGAAACCATGTAAATAATCTTATAAATCAGATATAAAACAATTCTTCAGACTAAGTGATGTTTTACTTCCTTCTCAGCTACATCACTGGTCAAAAACTGTGAAAACCAACTTAAAATATAGAATCTACATGAAAAATACAAAAACAACAAAATTTTGAGTAAGAAATAAGTTAATATCACTTGCTGAAATTTTCAAAAAGACAGCACATAAATATAGGAAATATATGCACATTAGTAAGAAAATCTGAGTAAACAATGTATATAGTCATATCATGAAATAGTATAGCAATAACCCACGCCTGGGTGTGGGTAATGCTGGATTTACCCATGGTTGGCGTGGTTTGGTCCCGAGGGCGAAGCCCGAGGGACCAAACAAAGACAACCGTGGGTAAATCCAGCATTACCCACACCCAGAAGTGAGTTATTGTATTATATAATGACATTATTTAAGAAAAGAAATAATTACTTTTCTTAAATAATGGCATTGTATAATGCCTCTTTGCTGCCCTTCCGCAGCTGTCTGGTATTCCGCGGCAGTTCTGATGTACTGAGAATGTCTACGCAGTACATCAGAGCTGTGGGCAAAAGCAATGGAGAACGCAAGATCTCCGTTGCTTTTTACTGTTTCGCTATGTTAAATGGGTTTAACATAGCGAGACAGCTTTAAAATAAGCAACGGAGATCTCCGTTACTTATTTTAAAGCTGTCTCGCCATGTTAAACCCATTTAATATAGCGAGACAGGTTTAAAGCAACGGCGATCGCAAGATCTCCGTTGCTTTTTATACACTGTGTCGCTATGTTAAAGGAGTTTAACATAGCGAGACAGCTTTAAAAAAAGCAACGGAGATCTGCGTTGCTTTTTTAAAACCTGTATCGTTATGTTAAACTATTTTAACATAGCGAGACAGTGTTTTATACTAACAGAAAAAGTCCGGGCGACCGGACCTTTTTCCGTTAGTATATTGAGGGATTTACAACGGGCACGCTGGTTGGGCTGGCCAATCAGCGTGCACGTTTTAGAGGAGGAATTGTATAATAACTTATTTATCTACCTTATTGTTTGATGAAAACCAATCACATACCTCACAAAAGCATGAAAATAAACTACATAGACTAACAACTCGTCACCTAGCCATATAAGAGACATACAGTAGGTGTCAATGGCCATATGAACTCTCCACAACATCTGCAATAAATAAAAAGATTAAGAATAGATAAGCAAAATAAATATCCTGAAGTAACACATGTATAAATCAGTGCATTTGTAAAAGCAGTAATAATATTTTTTTTCTTGAAATTCACAAACACCAACAACAAACTGTAAAATCCACAATAAAAAGAAGCAGGACCCAGAAATGGCAACTAGCCCAACCACGATTAGTGCTTTTGTCCATGATAAACAGACTTCATCAGAGGAAATATACTTGAATGTTTTCTTTCTTATTTTCCTTGTCAAATCAGAGTTTCTGAAAAACAGAGCAGGACATTCAATGGAAAAGAAATAGGGACAGTAGGCAAAATTTAAAAAACAAATGTAATTCAAGTCAACAATAACACTAAATCAATGTAAAATGAAGTTGCAAAACTAAACATAATGTTCAGGTTTATTACAGATAAGTTACAACATTTAATTTTTCATTTCATTAAACAATAAACAATGTATCAATATTTAAAGATATAAAAAATCAACGTATTTACTATTTATGTGTATAACTTTATTAAAACTTATGATTTATCTCTGATTATAATTCTAGCAAAATGTACATTATTGCTACAAAAAAGATTGTACACATATTTCATACCTATAAAAGTATTGCATTAAAGTTGGACAAGAATGACCAAAATACCAAACTAAAAAGAAATAAAGACTGAAAAAGTGACAGAAATGATTAAACTGTACTTTGAACATGAATTGTATGGCAATAAATAAAAAAACCTTAACTCAGAAAATGTATATTCTGTTTATGCAAGTGGCAAGCCTCCTTCTTACATTCAGGCCCCTCCTATTTTATAATCTTTCTCCAAGAATATATGCCCTTGGGGGTAATGGAACCTTTTTGTTGTTTTAGAAAGAGGATTATCATGTTCCCTGAAGGCATGCAGCTCTGTAGTCCAAATGTAAAAGTCATGATGATGGGAGATCAAATCCTTTGACACTTGGCTGCACAGGAACTTTCTCCAACAAAAACATGCAACAGTTTTCATGGGTTTAATTTTATAAAGTTGAATATCCAAGCAAAAAGCATTGTTGCCAAATATATATTGTATTTATTTCTTTAGATTTTAAAACTACATATTGTGAACTTGTTCATGCTACTGCTGCCACCTACTGGCTACTTTCTTGTTCTATAAGGCACTTAATTGAGTTGCTGGCATTTAATTTTTTAATAATACGCTTCATCTCTTCTTCTAAAGGTTTGCTTTGCTGCATGTATTAGTCTGCTTTTTCTGAGTTTGGTTTTAGTTAAAATAGCCAATTTCTTATAAAAGTTTTTATTTTTTTATCATAACATATAAAACTGTGGGTAGTATGGACTCTGGCCCCATAACATATGGTACATTACTCAAACTTTGTCTCACAATGCAGTGTTTTATAAATTCATTATATCATTTACCATGTCGATGTTAGGTGAAATTTTAACTTTAGTATATTTTTATTTTGTGCAGAAAAACCTTCCCATGCTCATGGCAAAAAAAGAGTAATTTGTGTGGCTAGATGGTAGAAAGGTGCCTCGGTTTTATTAAAGACTGATGATGGGCAAATATGTGCTTTATAAACATACTGTACTTTAGCACAATATGTAATATGCTATCTCTGAGCAATTCAGCAGTGTACTCTGACTCAGGAAAAAAGTATTTATGTTTTATAAGCTAATGCTAGCAAATGAATGCACCTGCTAGTTTGGTTTTAAAGTCCTTATTTGACAATGCTGTTAATTAAAATTTGCAACATTAACATTATCATCACAGCAGTAAGAATTAAATAGCCATATTAATAAATAATTAAAATAAAACACTTCCAATGGAGAGGGAACATGGTGATAATATTTTTTATGTGTGGTAAGTTTTTCTGCAGCTTAATATGCACAGAATTACTTTCAGTGCAGAGAAATTCCCTTTGGTCTGTCATGAAAGGTCATTTGTTCTAAGGAAAATGAGCAGCAATGACTTACACCTGTTTTATCTCTTGTTTCAGCTTCCCGTATGCACTACATGGCTGACAGTGGTACGTATAAATTTAACCTTTTTTATGCCTGTTTGAACTCTTTGTCAAAGGAATTGTTAGAAATACATGAGTAGAATTTCAGCAGGCAGAGATAAGATGTATTGTATGGAATGCTTGAGTATCCTAGTATCCTTATACCTGAGCTTCTATAGTTATTTACATGTGTTTCAGTTAAATCTGTGGGGCATGGGACTTTTATACTCTATGGTTCACAACATAATTTTCAAGGTTTGTTTTTCAGAATGATTTTATGGTGGATTCTTTTGAAATGTAAATTGCACTCACGTAAAAGACAGTAATACAGTTGATATAATGTGCTTCTTATATGAAACCATTTGTTTCAGAAATCCCAGCTGAGGAATCCTGGTTGAAGGAGAAAATCTAATTTCAAGTGGAATGTTGTGAATAATGAGGTAGCTTATGAGAAGTGCGCTATCTTGAAAAATAGACACATTTCATTGGAAATATGTAATGTCTGAGGAGATTGGTGAACGCAGAGTCACATAGTTGTCAATGTTACATCTCTGTTTTCTAAAACTTTGGAAGACTCTAGATACCTTACTCATATACAGATTTATTTTAAACTATATATGTGCAGTGCACTATGTGCAATGATAATGAAATCTAGGTGGGCAGCAGAGCTGGATCCAGCACTGAGTGACCTACACAGTTACCTAAGGCCCACTGTCGGGGGCAACTGCTGGCTGGCTGACTGCCACAACATTGAATTTAAGAGACGCACTCTGTCTGTGCATGCATTTTCTTCTTTAAGGACACTATTTGCATCTGTGTGTGCATCTTTAGTACATCAAACATGCAACAACACAGATTTAAACCTTGAAACATTCCAGGCTTTGCATGGGCTTTAAACATGGACAACTGCTTGCTGCAAGAGAGATGAGAAAGTGTGAGCTGTTCCTTTGGTGTGTGTGTGTGTGTGTGTGTGTGTGTGTGTGTCTGTGTGTCTGTGTGTCTGTGTCTGTGTCTGTGTGTGTCTGTGTGTGTCTGTGTGTGTCTGTGTCTGTGTGTGTGTGTGTGTGTGTGTGTGTGTGTGTGTGTGTGTGTGTGTGTGTGTGTGTGTGTGTGTGTGTGTGTGTGTCTGTGTGTCTGTGTCTGTGTGTGTGTGTGTGTGTGTCTGTGTGTGTGCCTGTCTGTCTGTGTGTGTGTGATGCCCTAGCTAGGAATGAGGTGTTTAGTTAGTTAACTTGCTCAGGCTCAACCCTGTACCTTGGTTACAGGAGACAAGAGCCTGAATCCTCTACAGCAACAACCAGGCTGTTTACTTAGTCATCCGGGGTGCATCTTCAAGGAATGTGAGTTTAGGGAAGAGAAGTTTACTGTCGCTCATATTAAATATATTTTCAACGTGCAATTGTTTTGTTTATCAAATGGGTGGCAGTGTTTGTACTGAGAACTTTCATGGCACTGCTAGTAGAGCAACAAATAGCATACTTGCATTTGGTGTAGAAGGCTGTGGGTTCTGTTCTCACATGATGTAGATAAAATACTGTGACTGAAATGCACTTTTTTGGATGATAGTAACTATGAACTTGTTGTTGGTTTGCCAGCCATTCCGTACTGAAATGTTACCAGCTTACCATTTTTTTAATGTAACATAGGTAATTTATTCTTCAAGGGCAGCAGGTATTGAATTTGTAGATGAAACACTGAAATATAAATATTTTTCCCAGCAGCAACTTCTTTATTAGTTACAGATCTCTTTAATGTGAAATTATTCAGATGACTTTTACTTCTGCAGAGATTATACATATTGACTGATACTGGTGAATTGTAATGGCAGAAGTTTGAGTCACCTTTTATGGTTGAAAAGTTCTGAAATGGTTAGTTTTGTCATTATTGGTTCATACGCTTTGTTTCATTGCTTTCTGGAAAAATGTTCAAAGCTACAAATTTAAACACACTCACATAATGCAGTCAGACAACTGGAAGACTAAGAGTTTATTACACAGCTGGTGGTTTCTTTAACAAATTACTGAACTTCAACCTGGAAAATGCTTCCCCTATGACCTTCCAATTAAAGCTATATAAAGTTAGGGGGCAACTCCCCTTGCACTTGTCAATATGAAGGGCTTTACACCCCAAAAACTGCCTCACTTATATATACTGACTCCATGTTTGTTGGATAAAATAGAAAATATGTGCAGTTGCAAATTTAAAATAAAAAGAATTAGAACTACATTTAGTCCTGTTTTCATTTAGGAATGAATGGTAATTGGCTTGAGCTGCTTACTGTGTGGTTACATAAGATGAGAAAAAAGATCTAAGCATTCTTATTAATCATGTATTCAGTAGGAACATGCTTATAACAGATAAAATAAAAATCCCAGTAAAAACTCAGAAGTTATCATGATGATCTTAGACTGACTCATAGGTAGCTAACGACAGTTTTGTGCACCTCCAAATTCTATTAACAAAGCTTTAAATCTAGAAAATAATTCACTGAAATGTTAGAGATATATAAATTATACTTATAGATTAGCTCTTTCATTTCTGACCACTTTCAAGAGTTCTGTCCCCAAACTGCAGGTTGTTTGGAGTTATTTTTGTTCCCTATATATACATGGTTATATCTCTATGCTCTTATAAAATATACTGTTGAAATGTTCACAGAATGCTACTGATGTAGTTGCATGCAAAACAAGACTAGCATGTGCTCCTAGTCATATAGAAGTAAGAGAAAGTGTATATTAAAGTTTAATGAGAAAATAATAATTTTAAAATGTCATTTATGTCACATTTTAGTTTTTTGCCTGTATATTATGGATGAGCATCATTTTATGTCACATTTAACCCTTTGTTTGAGGGTTATGGATACATTTTATTTTATGGTGTGCTTAACACTTTGTCTGAGGGTAAGTGTCATTTTTATGCCACATTTAACTCTTTCTTGTCTTTGAGTTATGAATGATTGTGCTTTTGCAGTTGTACAAGTTTCAAATTTCTTTAGACCAAGTGCTTGTTTTAAAACTGGCATGAAGCACGTCAATATATCAGTAAGGTAATTGTTTAGCTGTACACTACTGTACTAAATAAATAATTATCCCACAATTTCCCATCAATGGAAATGTTAACCCAGATGTCAGAAGTCATGCTGTTTATTAGCATGATTTTTCACATCTACTACATGAATATAGTAACAGAACATGGGTATCCAACCCATGTCCAGTTACTATACAGTATAAGCACTTGTGATTGGTGGACCTTAAAAACTGATCACATTGCCTAACTGCAATTGCTAGTCATATGACTAGAGACTACCAAGAAGTGCAGACGTGAGGCTCTTCAGGCACAATTTTTGCTAGGAGGTATATCTTTCCTTGTACTTTTTTGGAAATTATCCAATAATGATGTCTTACCTGATCAAGGCTAGCATCTCTCTGAATTGTAAATAGCACATAGAGTAAGAAGGGCATATTTAGGACAAGCCGTAAGGCTCTTGTTAGTCCCTTTAATGAATCCCTGGGACAGCTATAGCCTTTGAAAGATGAACTTCATCAACTTTACTTGCATAGTATGACATTTTGCATAATACTTGTTTCATTTTGTGAACAGTAATGAACTTTTTGCTAGGTACACTAAGTATAATAATGGCTAAAAATAGTCCTTTGATGAGTTGGCAATTCGTCAGAAATAAAATATTTCTGTATCTTACCAGAAAAAAAAATATTCTCAGTTGTAATATGATATAGCTATAATCTTTCAAGTGGCTAGAGCTCTGGAGTTAAATTCAAAGGTGTGCTACAATAGAATCTCTGAGGCAAGAATTGCAGCCTTAGGTGCATTTTCTAGATGAATATGATGAGTATCCTGTTGTTACAAGAAAGCTTCATAATGTAAGGGAAACTGATATAAATGTTGAAAGACAGGCTTCTGTGGCTTTTTTCATATGCCTTTACTGATGAATATGGCATTTTACATGATAATCTGTTTTTATTTTGGCTAGTGCAGTACTTTTTTTTTATAATACTGACTACAATAATTACCAAAATATCACTTTACTGATTGTCAGTGCATAAGAAGTAGAAATAATATTTATTTCTCCTGCATAGAGAAGATATTTGTAACTTTACTCATGAGACCAACCCCAAACACACAGACATAATTTAGATGCATGTGTCCAGTTTTCTGAGGAATAAGTATTGCTTTTAGTTCTGATATCATGAGACTATACTAATCAGGATGTATACTGAATTTGTCTCCCTGAACAAAATTGTCGTATATTTTTATTTGTTGTGAAACAAATAAAAAGAACAGCTAGATTGTAGGCCCACTGGTGGTATGCAGCAATGCAGGTTCACATGTCTAACACCATTTTAAATTTTCTAGCAGTTTTCTTAGGAATATTATGTCATAAGTTTCAGCTACAGAACGCACTTACTTGGTGATTTCCAATATAAAGCATACATAATTTACATTTATGTGATGTCCATTAATGCATGTGAGTATTTATATGTGTGTTAAGAATGGTGCAGATATAAATCCAGTTTGCTGAAAACCTTCCTACTCAAGAGAAATATATAAAATCTGTACTGTACTGACAATTTAATATTAAGTAAGGTAATAGAATTCATAAATGTGCTAAACTGAAAATTGAGTAATATTGCCAAAAGTACTTCAGGGGTCCTTTATGTAGTTATGTGGTTGTCACAGAATATGTATTAGGATACAATTGGTGGTTCACATTGCTAAGTTTGGAGAGTAAATTTAGAGAAATATGAAATGACTATCAGATTGTCATTCAGTTTAAGCTGGGTTAGATCAACAATTGTATTTAAGGATCCTGGACTTTGAAAATAAATTATACCTTATGTTGTACAAGTGTCAAATGCCATTTATTTGTATTTAAATAATTTAATAATTTATTTTGCATATTTTTGTAAATGTTATAAAGATGATTCAGATGAGATAGCACCTGAAAGAATAAACACCTAAATGACAACATAAAGATTAACATTATGCTGAAAGGCAGAGTGGCTAAGTATAAAACAGAAGTTAAACATTTTTTTACATTTTCTGAGTAGATATACAGATGATTTTGGCTTTTGAATAAAGGATAAACATAATATGTAAACTGTTATTCTGATGCAGTAAATGTAACTTTATTTCTAAAACAAAAGAAAATGAATGGAAGAAGGCCTTTTTCAGGTATGAAGAAGAAAGAAAGAAGGATGTAAGGGAGACAGGGAAACTAACCTTTTCAAGTGAAATACCAGGAATCTAAGGAACAAGCAAAGAAAAAAATAAATATTTTGCATCAGTATTTAGCACAGAAGCAGATGGGAAAGAATTAGTAGACAAAACTCAGGACTGGAGTACTGGAAAACTGGTTAAACAGCAGAAGAGGAGATGTAAAGGGTAGAGATATATCTGAAAGAGAACATGCCACAGAGACCTAATGAGATCTGACGTAGGTCATAAAAGCATCTGCTGGAATTTGATGAGAACTCTGATGGTGTACTGATGGTTCTTTAAAACATGCAGTCAGTAACATATGTCCCTTTTCCAAATAGTCAGTTCTTGATAACTTGATGAAGGTAAGTCTGTTTTGGAGCTTGTAGTCACAGGGGACTGAAGCCAAGTAGTGGTGTTAACTGTATACTATGTCAGAGCAAGGAGCAGCCCAAAAAAACTACATGCTAGTGAGATCAACATATGTAGTGTAGTTGGCAAACATTGGATCCAATACTGACATCAAGAACAGCAAGATTCTGGGACTTTCAAGATGGGTGCACACTGATCAACAGCTTAATTTCAACTAACCCAGTGTGAAAACAGAAACTGAGAAACAACAGCTAGTGATACTGTCAGCTTGAGTAAAATTAAGTTACTGGTCATTAAGTGTACTGCCTGGATGCCAGCAAAGAAGGAGCTAAGATAAGCTGAAAGAAAAGGTAAAAAGGTGAAGAGATAACACTGACTGGGAAGAATCCTACAGCTGTTCAGCAAAAAGGTAGTCCAAGTTCCAACTCTTGTACAAAACAGGACTTCCAGTAGTCTAGAGGAAAAAAATCAAGTGTCCTCAGAGCTGATTAAAATAAACAAAACACTGAAGGATTATATCAACTCAAACAACAAAAGGCTGAAAAAAAAACTGAAGAAGCTTCAAACAGATATTCAGATGATCTGATAAAACTGCAAAAAAAAAAAAAAACAGAAGTCAGAATGAAGAAAAGGACAGGTGAGTATGTGACTTCTTAAGATAAGTGTTTCAAAAAATGGTAGAGGACAGTGCATGAAGGGAAAATCAGATTTTCTGTTGTACGACAGAAAGTATAAGGAACAGACTGTATTAATTTTATGAAAGCATAAATAATCAACTGTTCTGGTATTCCACAGCAGGAACTGTTATTTGAAAGGGCACACCATGTGTAGGCCCAAATCTGGCCAAGAGAAAGCAGCCAAGAACTTTATTAGTAAAGATACAAACCTACCAGCAGAAAGAGTTGATTCTGACAAAACTGTGGCAAAAAGGTAAGGTATTAAAAGTGGGGATGGTAGAGTGTTTGTGAAAAATGATTATTCACTGACTACAAAGCAGAAGAGAAAAATATTTATTCCAGTAATCAGGGATTATTGAGAGGCAGGTGTGAGATTAAAGCTGCTATATTCAGCTGTCTTCAGAATATTTTCCTGGAGGATCGAAGTAATGTTTTGACAGTAAACAGGCTAAGGAGGAAATATAAAATTTGTCCAGCAAAAATCGAGCCATAAAGCAGAAGGGGAATCTACTTCCCATTCTTCTGATAATAAAGCATATGGAGAGACTTTGCTAGTGAAACCTTTCCGCTGTTCCAAAGGAATATGCTTGAGATATAGAGAAATCACAGGAGTTGACCAGAATAATTAGGAGTGCCTTAAAATTGAACCAGAATCTGGAACTGGGAGGTATAGATGAACAGGAAGAAGACTAGCAACACAGAAATGCATGGATAAATGTGAGAATGCAAAGCATCGATCACATTTGTGAAATATGGTTGTATAAGAATAAGAGAAAAGAGTGGACGTTTGTTGACTTTGTTAAACTTGTGGGGAACTGATAAGCCTTTGCCTCCCTTGATGTCATTAATGTTTGAAAGGACTCTGAGAGGAGGGGGAGAAGAAAGAAAGGAGAAAGGTAACTGTAACTAAAACAATTTTTGTTCCTAACAAAACTTCTATAACAAAAGAGGATAGATTTCTAAAGAAATATATGAACATAATTCGTATGAAAGACATGAATTCAGTAGTAGGAACCTGGAGAGAATTTATACATAATTCACCAAGTTTCAACAACTAGGTTTAGACTAGACAGAAATTATATTTTACAAGAACATGTATATTTAATTGAGAATTTTGACACATTTTCAATAACTATTTCAGATTATGCTCCAATAATTAGTAAGATAAAAATGCAGGGTAATGAAGTAAAGATGAGACACTGGTGCTTCCCCACCTATCTGTTCAAAAGATAGGAATTTAAGGAATTGGTGGTAGAAATTATCCAGGAGTTATTAGGAAAGATAGAAAGTACTGCAGAAGTAATAGCTATTGAGTGGAATAAAATGCAAGTGGAGTTTAAAATTAGGGTTGAAATAAAAGAAAAAAATGATCTGGTTAAAAATTAATGAGAGTTATATAGAGTGGTGACAATGGTTAAAGTATTTCAAAATAAAGGTAATCTCAAAAAAACAAGAAAAGGCACAACTGCAGGCTGCTAATGAGAAAATAAGACAGCACCTGAATAACATGCATGAATTTAGAAAGAATGCTGTTAAACAACTGTTTTGATGATAACGCCAGAGCACAAAACATTTTGGCACAGTGACTTAGGCAGCAAAAATTAGAAACAGTTGTCTTCAAACTTAGGAAGCCTATAACAAAAAAAAAATAAATAACCAGAGATCCTGTAGAGGTATTAGAGATATATGGAAATTTTATGAAAACCTGTATAAACCAGAGAAGTGGAGAAATCAAGAAAAAGCACAAATGGAAATATTTATGGAGCACTTAAATATGTCAAGGTTAACAAATTAACTGTTAAGATAGGAGGAGATGAGGTAAAAATTGTGATTTATAACCAATTTACAGTAAAGTCTCAAACAATAGATGGTATTCCTGTGGAAGTTTGGAAGCTGGGAGAGAAGAAAGTGATAAAAATCTGGAAGGTTTTATTTAACAGTATTTTAAAAGGAGGGAGGTACCAACATCCTGGAAAAAAAGCTGTGGTGACTGTTAATACCTAACAACAGTAAATATGCATTGTGTCAAGCTTTATATAGCCCAATTTCAATTTTAAACCATGATTATAAAATGTTTATGTCTATAATGGCTAAATGAATGGCAAAGGTAATGCCAAAATTGATAGATATCGACTAATGTCATTTTGTGGATGGGAGGCAAATATTTGAAAACATTAATAGAGCAGTGATGATCGAGAGGGAAGTAGAATGTAAGAAAATGCCACTGTTATTGGTGGGTATTGATGCAGAGAAAGGATATGACAGAGTAAGTTGGGATTTTATGAGTAGGTCAATGGAAACATTTGCATTTCCTAATAAAATAATAAAGTTAATTAGAAGGTTGTATGAGAGATTGGAGGCAAAAATGAAAGTGGAAGGTTTCCTTGAGGAGCCAGGCAAGGGTGTCCACTTTCCCCTTTGTTATTTGCATTACATTTAGAACCATTGACAGATAAAATAAGTTACTTGGAAATTCAAGGACATAATTGGTATGATGTTAAAGAAAAGTTGTCTTTATTTGCAAATTATATTATTTTGTACCTGATGGAACTAGAAAAATACATCTCAGTGTTGTATAACATTCTGAGACAGTTCTGTTTTTTTCAGGGTATAAAACTAATGAAGATAACAGAGAAGCTATAACTATAAACTATGTACCTACACATGAACTGGTTCAGAAATACTCGTATATATGGGGAGATGATAAAATAAATTATTTAGGAGTATGGATTAAAAGAATTCTGTTATGGCAGCTAAGGATATTTGTGAAGAGGCAAAGCAAAAGGTAAAACTAAAACTGAGAGATTGTTTATAGATATGTTTAGCAAGATACAAGCAGAAAAAATGTTTTACTCCCTTTAATTTCATACAGATATCAGGCATACATTTATCAAGCAGAGAAGTTGTATATAGTAATTAGTAGAGAGTTGAAGGATTTTATTGGAGAGGGGAAGAGGGCAAGAGACAGGTGAGATAAGTTGATCCTCCCCATATTACAGAAAGGTTTAGGATTGCCTGATTTGAAGTGATATTTTAGAGCTACACAGTTAAGGCTGTTACAAATAACACAATAAATGGCCAGGGCTCAGACTAAACTCTATATTTATTATATACTTATTTTTATTTATTTAGTCTGAGCCCTGGCCATTTATTGTGTTTTTACAGTTTGTTGTTATTTCTGCTTTTTGAGCTGTTTTAAATAATACAAGCAGAAAGCTACAATTTAAAGTGGAAAGGGATGATGATGATCAGGCGGTAATTCAAGAAATAAGGAAAGAATATGATTTTGAACACAGATCTTTAAGGGGAATAATAACAGTCATATAGAATATTATATTCACAAATTTGCAGAAAGTATACTACGAACCAAGCCAACACAGGAATGGAGACATGAGTTAGTGCCAGTATGGATGACTGCAATTATGGATACATAGAATAGGCAAGAGGGGGCTGGAATTTACTACAGGAAGCTGGCAAAAGAATGAAGGAATTGGGAACAAATAATTAGAGAGGGAAAGGTAATAGAATGGGAAGAGGCCAAGAAGACATTTACATTGCAGGCTAGTGAGAAAGGCATAAGGGAATCATAAATGAAAACAGGCATTGTTTGAGTATTAAATTGAATCTAAACCTGAAGCTGTTGTTAAAAAAGGGATAATTAGTAGGGCATATAAAATATTGCACAATAACTATAGGAATCAAGCAGAAGAATAAAAAAAAAAAAGATTGGGAACAGAGATTAGGTATGCAGTTCAGAAAGAAACAATGGGAGGACATATGTACGGCTCCCAAATATCCAACAAAATTTGGAACATTTAGGATTGTTGCCTGTGTTTGCAGTGATACTTTATAGCCCAAGCAGACTCCACAAAAATTTTCCTCACGTAGATGACAAATGTTGAAGGTGTACTGTGAAAGAAAGAAGTGCCTGGGATCATATGTTTTTGGATCATATGTGTTGGCAGACTTTAAAAATTCTATACAGAGTACTCTGTCAGGAATACTGGGTGAACAAATGAATGTTAACAAAGGAAATTATCTTTTTGAGCTGGGATAGAGGATCTTTTTTTCCTAGATGTACTAAGTCCTTGTTAAGTTTAATTCTGATGGATGCCAAAAAAAGCAATTAATAGAAAAAGGAAATCAAAATCTAAACCAACTATACTTAAAGTAGTGAATAATGTAACAGAGATAGAAGAACAGGAAGTGGGATCATTAGAAAAGGGTAGGAATTAATTGCATAGAAAAAAATGAAACTGTTAGAGGAATATATGCAGAAAAAATGTTTTGGAGGAGGAATGCAGTTTAAGAGATGTCAGAAATTAATTTATATATTGTTGCTTTGCTTATAATATACCTGATTGATAATATTTCCAAATATGAACTTGTTTATATGGTTTGATTACTTTTATATAAATATAAATTTGCTTATATCACAAGTTATAAAAAAGAACGGCCAGACTCCTGGATCAGAATGTGATGTTCAACAAATTCCATTATGCAGTCACTGCAGCCATTATCTGTCCAATTTAACTGATCCTGCCCTGTGTCTGTCTCACTGGAAAGGTGGGCTAAGGTAGTGCTGTGGAAGAGAACTGTAAGAATTTCAGTAGAACATTTGAGTTGGTTTTGCATTACAAGTCTGTTGCAAAGGTGAGAGGGATAGGAGCAGGAAAAAAAGCTTTTAGACATATAATGAAGTAGTTATATGACAGAATACAGAATCTAATAGTTGAGCGGCTATATATATCAAAGGGCAAGAAACTGCATACTTCGCATATCTTTCTAATTTTAGAGAAAATCACTGATTTTGCCTCATGTTTTTGCCCTGTCCCTCATAAAATTGTTGATGTTTCTTTCATAAATCAGTGAATATTAGAGATAGTCAATAATGCTAATCATTAGAGAGTCATTCTTCATATTCAGTAAATACATGTTTTTGCAAAACTAGTAGTTCTATTAATTTTTGAAGTGAATTAGAGTAATATTTGAAAAGTATCCCTGATTTTGAGCCTTTGTCACCCCATTTTCTTTTTGACTTTGTCCCTGATTCCTGTGCAAAGTAATTGAAAGCTATGGAAGATAGTGACAACTGAAATCTCACAAAGATTGTTCCATGCTCCAGCTCTTTTAAGTTTGTTTTTGTTTGACCTCACCCATGGCCCTGTAAACTGAATCAGTCTCTTTGCAGATTACACTAAGATTGAGAGGTACTTTCACTGGCTTATGTGAGTAATCACAAAACCATCACTTTTGAAATCCCACCCCTTCAGTTATTTAAATTTATTGGCCATCCTACAGTATTTCATAGTACCAAAATACAAAAGTAACCACCCCTTTCAGTCCATCTTGCTGTTTTAAAAATAGTAACTCTCCACTAAACCTTAACTTTTTAAACAGGTAAAACTCAAGTTACCTACTTTCATATCTAACTTCTCTAGTGCACACTGCAGAGTGCATTCTTTTCAATCTTACCTTTAAGCATCCCTGTTACTAGCACTTTCTCTAATACCTAAAAAGATCATCTCTACTTGACTCCAAGTAGACTTTTCTCTATCTGTTAAACCTAGCACTTGCTCCTACAGTACTTATTACCTTGATACTGCACTCTTATAGATAGCACCCCAAAAGGCAAAACCCCATTTCTCGGTCACCCACATCCCGGAATCTCTTTTAAAGTTTTTTGTCTAGTCCTTCTAGCATGTCGAGGATCAGTTGATAGTGTCCTCTCCTGCTCAGCTGGTGAACCTGGGAATATTGAGGCAATGTTACAATTGCCTCATGTACACAGACAACCCTCTCCTCCTCCCACAAAACACAAATACATGCGAGAGATGTAACTATACGGCCAAACTGGAGGCTGAGCTCTCTCAACATAGGACTGGCAAGACCAGTCAGGAGGAAAAGGTTACCACACACACTATAGACCCAGTCTCACATAGTACCATCACAACCTCAAATCATACACATAAACACACAAAGACATACTCGTCAGCTCTGATCAAAAATCTACCAAAACAGCAGAGGCCACCAAAGCAGACACCCAAACAACCACCACCTCAGAACACAACACCTGCAACACATAGACTTCACAGTCAGAGTGTCAAACAGTCACAGCCCTTAAGGCCAAACACAATGCCAGACACACTAGTCATTGGTGACTCCATAGTCAGACACACCACCAGACTGAGTAAGGAGAAGGTCACAGTAAGCTGCCTGTCGGGTGCTAGAATCCGTCACATAACGCAAGCACTCAGGTCTCTCAACAGCAGGTACAAATACGACTCAGTCATTGTCCACGCTGGTGTAAACGACCTGAGACGCACCTCCTTGGACTACATGAAAAGAGACATTGAGGAGCTCTCTGATTATGTAGCCCAGGCAGGTATGACCCTGACCTTGAGCAGTATCCTACCTTCACCAAGAATGATGCCACAATACAGAGATAAGATGATCAGCTTTAACAATTGGCTTAAACTCTGGTGTCATTCAAAGGGGATCCAATGTCTGTCTGCCTGGGATGACATGCTGGACAAGCCACGCTGCCAAAGGACGGCTTGCACCTGTCACCCCTGGGATTCGGATATTGGCAAAGGCTCTTGCCACCCCATAGTGCCTTTTTAGGCAAGGCTCAAATTCTAAACCTACCACCCTAGAACACAAAAAGGAAAAAACTAAGGGTAATGCTGCTCAATGCCAGAAGTCTAAATCTCAAAATGCATGCACTCGAGGCCCTTCTCAGTATGGAGAACATCGATGTCTGTGCAGTGACAGAAACCTGGTTCAAGGCTCCTGAGAGCACCCCAGCACTATCAGGTTTTACCTCTTATCATGCGTTCCGGCCCCAAAATCCGGACAATACCAAGAAAGGAATTCATCAAAGACACCCACACCTCAAGACTGGTGGCAACGCACGATGCATCGGAGACCATCCAGGTGCAATTAACCATAGGCAAGACTGCTCTGCAAATTGTAGCATGTTACAGGCCACCCTCACAAACTCAGGAACCTCACATGGCCTTCCTGAAAACACTAGAGGGATAAATGTATCACCAAACACCATCATACTAGGTGACTTCAATTACCCTAATATAGACTGGGAACACTACTCAAGCCCAAACACCCTAGCCCAAAAGTTCCTGGAATTCATAAACTCAAATGCCATGGAACAACTAGTCACCATCCCCACAAGAGGAGAAAACATACTTGATCTCATCATCACGAACATGGGAGCACAATGTTCAACACCGGAAGTATACCCCTCACTGGTGAGATCAGATCACAAACTAATCTCGCTGGAGGTCCTCATCCCACCCCACCTGAAATAAAAAGACCACAGTAAAGAACTTCAAAGCCGACTTCACACTTCTAAAGACTAGTGTGGTCTCCTTTAAGGCCCCGGGAAAACAGTACTCAAGCCGCTGAATCACTTACAAATGCCTTCTACCAGCACCTGCAGGACTGCATGGATAAGGCAATCCCAAGCAAAACAAAGACTCTTTGTACCAAAGGCAAGCGTCCAATCTGGTGGACCCCAGCCATAAACAAACTCTACAACAAAAGGAGGAAGCTACTACAAGATAGAGCAAAATCCTTAAAAGGTAAGACACCCTTGATCACTATAAGTAAAAACTAAGAGCTCTCATAAAATCATCCAAAGCAAATTTTGAGAGAAAAATAGCTAAAGACTCAAAAGACAATCATAAGGCCTTCTTTAGCTATGTTAGAAACCTGGGAGGAACCTCCCAGATATGCTCAGAACTAGTTCAAAATGATGTGAAGATTACTCATCCTACAGACATTGCCAACATACTGGCTGCCAGGTTCAGTGCAAACTTCTCCCCGCCCCCAAAGGAGAGATATCTATACCAAGCGATTGCAGCCCCCAAACATCTCCAACGCCCAAGTGAGAACTGCTCTCTCCAAAGCAAAAACACAGCATCCATGGGACCTGATGGTGTCCACGGCTGTGTGCTCCACGAACTCAACAATTAAACCCACAGCTAGGACAGCTGTTTAATCATAGTCTTACCTCTGGATCCAGGAGTGGCGCACTGCAACTGTGGTCCCACTTCACAAAGGCGGTGCCTCCACCGACTCTGGAAATTACCGCCCATTAGCTTGACAAGCCTTATCTGCAAAGCCATGGAGAGGATCATAATGGACCTCATAAATAAAGACATAGGAATTTGCAGACTTTGGATCCATCCCAGTTTGGCTTTGTCAAAGGCAGATCATGCCTTCTAAACTTGGTTGACTTTTGAAACAGTCACCAAAGCCATTGATGAGGGAAAGGCAGTCCATACAGCCTACCTCGATCTGGCGAAGGCCTTCGATACAATACCCCACTCGGGTATCATTGAAAAACTCATCAGCTTAAATGTTAACCCATACATCACAAGATGGGTTGCAAACTGGCTGAGTGACAGAACCCACAGGGTCAGAGTTGCTGGCGCCATGTCAGACTCAAAGCCTGTCACAAGTGGTGTACCACAGGGCTCAGTCCTGGGCCCACTCTTGTTTGGCATCTACTTTTCAAGTACAAGCAAACACAGGAGGGTTATGGCTGACAAAGTTTGCAGATGACTGCAAACTGGGCCATAGTAGAAAACACATCTGACACAGATATCCTTCAGAAGGGTCTCACAGAAACGGATAACTGGTGCCAGAGCCATGGCCTAAAGTTAAATGCCAAAATGCATAGTCATACCCTTAAAACAAGGTTACCCCTAGCTAACAAATAGGTGGCAATCCACTGAGCATAGAAGAAGTTATCAGGGACCTGGGGACCCAGGTTGATAGTAGTCTGTCATTCGACACCCATGTAGCTAAAGTAGTTAGGAAGACCTTCTACATTGCCCACCTTATCATGAAGGGATTCTCATCTAGATCAAGGGAGGTCATAGTCTCCCTATACTCATCACTCATCAGACCAATGATTGAGTACAATGCCCCATTCGGAATGTATCTGACCCGACACTTGCAGCAGCTGGAGAGGCCACAAAAGTTCCTCACCAAAAGGATAAAGGGTCTCAAACATCTGTCCTATGCTGCCCGACTGAAAGAACTCCAGCTCTATTCAGTCGCTTACGCTTGCTCAGAGGTGACCTTTGCCTAACATACAAGGCCATGTCAAACCCAGATTTGATGAATATGCTTCACCTCAAAAAATCTAGATCCGTCAGAGCCACAAGGGCGGGAGACTTAAACCTCGACACGGCTATTAATAGGACACGCTGGAGGGATAGATTCATCACCCAAAGACTCCCTATGCTGTGGAATAAAATCCCGGTATATGTGAGGCAGAGCACCTCGCTGGCCTTGTTCAAGAGAAATCTTGACCAATGGATGGGAGATCGCAGATATACCCCAGGGATTACCTCAGTGTCACTGCTCAACAGAGGCACAGCAAAATAATGGGTATAGTTCCCCATACTAAAGGGCAAAACTATGGGCTAGGCTTGTAAATGCCCTTGGGCAGATAGCCTAGTATGAACCTATGAACCTATGACCCTATGAACCTATGAAAAAACATCTAAATAAAATGAGACATGATCTAAAATGTGTTGGCTTCTCTTCAACTTTTGTAAATGCATGGTTACACTTTAAAGGAATAACAGCCCTGTAGGTGGACATAGGCTAGCCTGGGAATTTTTACATAAGAGTCCAGCCAGAGCCAAGCCATGGGTCTAGTTTAGCTCTTAGATCCCATTAACTGACCAGTGAAAATGGGGAAGTGGTGTAATAAATACAACATATATAGTGTTTAATATTTCATTGCAAAACTTACATGAAGTAACAACAGGACATGTCCCTCCCAATCATTCTTAAAAGTGAGGATTATGTAAGAAAAGGTGGTGGATTACACATAATTAATGACATTATTTATATTTGTACTATAACATCAGACAACAGTATCTACATGCATTTTAACTTCAGTAAAAAAGACTACATACTCTTTAACTTCAGAAAAAAAATCTAAGCATCCATGTACATGTTGCTGACTTCTGGGAAAAAAGTATCATCCATCCAAACTGTTATTTTGGAAATAAAACAGTACCTACCTACATTTTTTACTTAGAAAAAAAACCATCATCTATGTACACTTTTACTTCAGAAAAACAAATTATCCATGAGTACAGAGCTCGCCCTGCACTTGCTCAACTCTCTACATGAACTACCATTAACTGCATAGGTTACGCCATAACTGTCCAGAATTTCTGAAATTATTGATCATACCCTTCAGATAATACATAATAATGCAAAAACCTGTAATGTTAACAACGCTTTATACTTCTAAGAACAATATTTAAAATCTGTTCCTGATTTTGGGAATTTGCCTCCCAACATTTTTGGCTTTACCCAGAATTATTGTACACCACGCATACTATAAAACATAACTTTTGCAGAATGCTCCCAATTTTGCCTTATATTTTTGCCTAGTTCCTCATTTTTTGATTTTCTAATACATCACTAAGGATTACAGTCATTATTGCCAGACATTATAGTTTCAGACTTATTGTTCATAAAATACATATTGATGAAAAACTTGTTGCTAGATTACAGTTTTAAGTGAATTAGAGTAATATTTAAAAATTGTCCCTGATTTTAGCCCTTTGTCTCCTATTATTTCTATTTTTGTCCTGAACGTCTGAAAAAGAAGTTGAGAGGTATGGGTTGACAGACCATCCACTGGCATTAAAAAAAGAATACAGTTTAGCCCGCAGTTTGTCTACAGTCTCTCCCTAATATTAACATAAAGTGCCATTTTTTCTTTTTTTTAATGTTATATACCTGTAAGCGGTCCTGTCCTCCAGGAAACAAATAGGAATGGTTTCTACCAAACTGCAAGCAAAAGGAAGAAGAAGAAAAAAGAAAACTAGACTAGAGGTATTTTAGAAACTGAAACTCTAGTTGAACTGCTAGCTGCTGTTATCCTAAAGGATCAGTAAAGCAGAACTTTTTATCAGAAGACCAACTGCTTTAATATTGCTCTACCAGCACTATGTACCACCTGCAGTGGCTCCATAACCAATCATAATTTCTTCTTTGCACCTTAGACATAACAGAGGGCAGTCGATGTTTGCAGGTCCGGTCTGAAGTTAAGCAAAAAAAAAAAAATTCTATTCATTGGTAATCTCCCTACCAAATGTTTAACCAATAAAATGGAACAGTGTTGTAGATTGTACCTAACAGCAAGCTCTTACTCTCCAGTCTGAAGGCAGTAAGAACAAAATAATAATAGGTTCAGCTCATTCCTGACTTTTCATTTTGCCAGATCATGAAACAGGGCTGAACTTACTGTCGAGCCTGGTTCAAACCTGGTTCGAGCCAACTCTGGCTTGTCTGCCTCTAGATGTTAGCTGAAAATGTCTTCCAAGGAGTCAGGCTTAAAAAGACAAAAAGGAAAGGATCACATAAGTTATTATGGCAAACCAAAAGAATGAGGCACAGAGTGAAAGTGTAGTAGCAAAGGTAAATTAAATGCTGTTATATGTAGCATCACTGGTTAGATTAAGAAACACTTGGAGCACTTTACTAGTTCTGGGAATCTTATAGAAAGGGTGAGATCAGAATGCTGACGAAACTGCAAAGGAAGATAACTATGATGGTATGGGAAACATACATTATGACATCTGAAGTCAGGTAAGAGAGCTCTGTCTGCTTTCTGTGAAAAGCAGTAGAGGAAGAGATGTGACTTGGTTATGTAAAGTGTGGATATGATATGACAGCACTAGAATAGATATAAATGGCAGATAGGAGGGGACAATGCCACATCAAATGAACACATTAATCTCATCATGAGAAAGTAATTTTTCAAAAAGCGTGGTTAACTGGTAGAGTCACTTAGTGGAGTGGGTGGTAGAAGTGAAGAAGACTTAAAAATTATTGGGATTCCTAGAAAGATTACATGAGAATGGGGATTCTTTTGCTGTAGGAAAGCTTCACCATTTGGGTTATCTAGGCAAACTCACAGTCCCCTACTGCCAGTTACATTGTGTTATCTTTTGTTGTATTTCTTTTTTCACTACAGCACATTAAAGCCTTTGCTCATATTTTAATATATTGTTATAACTTTCTAAGCAAAACGCCACTTGCAAAAAATGTACCATTCATCTGCTGACATATTTTCTGTTTCAGATCCATTAATATCCAAGTCAGCATCACTTCCTGCATATGGGAGAAATGGACTTCACCGAGTAAGTACTTAATTTGCTCTAAGGAAATGTGTGAAGGAAGTTATCAAGAAACAAGGAGATACAACTTTGTAGTGTTTTAATTGGTATCTAATCAGCACTTAAAACACAAACGTCTTTTAGTTATTTTTAACATATTAAAAACTAATGTTGAATTACAAAAATATTTAAAAATATACTTATTTATTTATTTATGTATTTATTTAATTATTATATTAGTATTTATGCAGCTTGAGTCTGTACCAGTATAACACTTGATCTTGAGGGAGGCCCCCACATACCTGCTTAACACATATATTAATTCTAAGGTCACAGTGTAAAGAGACAGAGTGCAGGAATACTGCATTATCAGGAAAGTCAAAATTTTCTTTCCTACAAAGTAGTCTATCCTCAGTGGCATATTTAGTATGCAGGGTTCTAGGATAGTAGACCTTCCACATTGGGGGGTGCAGATGGGCACAGTGCCCTGAAAAGAACAATTAAGGTATGCTTTTTAACTTTTTTGTGTGTAGCTGTATTTTATTTATATAGACACACGCGAAAATGTCTGACACCTTGAATGCTCAGATCTTTCTATAACAGTGCAGGAAAAGTTGAATAGTTTTACTTTAGTCAACCAACGGCTCTTCAGTGGCAGGTAGTACATGCTGGACCCAATTCAAAAAGATTACCATGAGGTGTACATGAAGTGTACACCTCGCAGTAACCATTTCTAATTCACAGACAACCGTGCCATTGTGCTGGAACATGAAGATGTGCTGCCCTATGGTGTGTTGTCTCTGTGGTCTTGCTAAATGCTACTGAAGCATTCTAGGGGAGAGGTGTATGCTAATTAGGCATGTGCTATCCCTCAGAACTGCCTGCAGTAAGGCTTTTACACAAACAAACAATTCACACAGCCACTCCTGGGCACTTGTGGCAATGAGCACAAATAAAAGCACATGTTAATGATCACTGTACAGATAAGTGCCAGGGAGTTTAACTGTAGTGATGGGTGTGTGTGTGTACATGTGTGTGGCTGCATGTATGAGTGTGTGTCTAGGGTGTCGCTGTTAGGCAGGGGGTTAGTGAAGGGGTAAGGGTGTGCGTGTGTGTGTGTGTGTGTGTGTGTGTGTGTGTGTGTGTGTGTGTGTGTGTGTGTGTGTGTGTGTGTGTGTGTGTGTGTGTGTATGCATGAATGTATGTGTGGGAGGTAGTGATTTGGACTGTCATGCATGTACACTCTTCTAGACTGACAAGCAAATCCTGCACCATTGATGGGAGGTACCACTGGCCATCTGGGAGTACTCTTACAGATTGTGCCTTAACAGCACTTAAACATGGGTCAGGGAAAAAAACTAGGCACTAGAAATAACCATTCACATTTGATGACTCATGGTTGGGGGGATGGACACTAGACACCAGGGGTACTTATTATAGCATGCCTTAAAGGCACTTATTAAAAAAAATCAAGTCAATTTGGGTTGAGGCAAGCACCAGACAGCAGTGGTAATTATTTAGTATAATGTGGGTCAACTAAGACCACTTTTTTTCATCATGTAATGAAGATCCTGGACATTATTCAAGATCTGCAGTAGTTTGTGAGTTGCAAGGGAGAGAGGAAGGGCACATTTAAGATACTTCCCAATCTCACAGCTGAAGAAATTAAGACAAAGTCAAAAGTAATGGTGGTGTGAAGACAGACTGTCAGAAGTAGATTGTCTTTATTCTTCTTATAAATCACTAGAATAAGAGTTTGTGAGTTAGCATGCATTTTCTGAGGGCCTGAAACTGTAATGCCTGGCAGTAATGTCTGGCTATAATCATTCATGATTTACATGGACAGGACATCAGGGATGTTCTGACAACACAAGGACAGGTATGGAGTATGTGGTGCGTATGTTCGTTCATGTGTGTGTGTGTGTGTGTGTGTGTGTGTGTGGTGTGTGGGTGTGAATTGGGGGTATATGTGCCAACACAATGCATGGGCCACCAGTGTTAGCTATCACAGTAAAAAGCTAATCTGCACCTGTGGTAGATAACAATGATTCAGAGCCGTACAAATTAGTCAGAAATGAGTGCCTTCCTCGCTACATCTAATTTATCTCTGAATTGGAAATCTATATGCTGTGGAAACAGAGACATTTTACCACAGCCCTTACCACAAGTTCTTTCTGAATCTCCAAGATTATTTTTATTTTTAAAATTTACTGAAGTGCCTACTTCTATTAGAATTGTTGCTGAGCTTAGAAAGCTTGTTAGCTCTTCTATACTACCCCGTATTCTATAGTTTGACTATATGAAACTATATGCATCTCTGAATGTTAGTAAAGTGGTACAGCACGCACATTCTGATATAGGCTACCGTAACTGATCTGGATATGGGCTAATAATAACCGAGGATGTGAAGGAAACATACTGTATCTGCTTTTTACATGTTTTTATGGGTCTTCAGTAACATATTTTCCTGTTCCGAGCTGTTAGCACTTTGGACTTGATGAAGTGAATCTAACTATGGAATTACTGAATAAAAGTTTGCTGATTATGTATCAGGTACATGCTTTGTATTCATCGGATGCAACATAAATTTGTTTTTTCTTGGCACATGTTTATACTTGTAGATGCATCTGGATTCAAAGGAAGACATTTAAAAATAATTTACATGTGTGCATGTAAAGTTTGTGGCAATTAATTTTGGACTGAGACAAGATTATTGACCCTCAATTCTTCAGTGATGATGCCCTCAGTTCCTTGGAATTACTTAAGAGTGAATCTTAGTCTGATAACACCCTGCCCGTGGTTTGCTTCACCAAAAAAACGCAGCATTTGTTTCTAAGACCCATCCAGTGAATGCCACTGTTGAAAATTTAGAAAATATTGTTATCAGTATTAATACACATTTTACCTTTGTAGCCAATGTTTTGACTTGAGTCTTGGTAGTAGAAGAAATATTTGAGGCAGTCTAGTAACTGTCACTGCTGCAGGAGAAGGAAAATCTAATATTATCAATACTAATGCTCATTTTACCTTTTGTAGGTAATGTTTTTACTTGAGTATTGGTAGTAGAAGAAATGTATGAGGCATTGCAAGCAGAGTACATATGCTGCCACCCTGGCATAAAGACAAGGTATCCATCTGTGCCACTAGAAATCTGATATCATGAACAAGCAAAGGGTGTTGGAAGATCAGTCTGGTGAGATAATCCATTGCAGCTGCTTTCCAACTTCCCTTTATATAGTAAATGACCAACATTAATAACAGATATTCAGCACTGTTAAATTACTAATTATTTCTAAAATCCGCCTCAGAAAACAAGGAAATCTAACTAGAGGAGGGGATCTAGGAAAGTCCTTCAGCATATTAACCTTGCTTTAAAGCAGAATGGTGATTTACTTATTTTTTCAGTAGGATGTAGCACTGATATACACGCACCTTTTCCAGACTCATCTTAGGAGCACTCTGTGGGTAAGTACCTTGATCAGAGTCATCCAGTATACAAGCAGGGGCTGCAGGAATCAAACCCTAGACTACAGAAAGTAGTTTGCTACCAGCTCATAAGCTTAATCCCCTGCATCAACTGCCAGATTCCCCAAGGCGAACACTAGACCAGCTTTGATATGAAGAAAACCCTTAAGGATCTCTTTGTGAGCTCAGTGTTAGGAGAAAACTTCATTAGAAGTAGATAAATTATCTGTTACACTTATGATCGGGGACCACTTTAATGATATTTTATGTTTGGACTAAGAGATTAAGGCTTTCTCTGATTCACCCTGAAATATTAGGCCTGTTTTCCCAGTACTACTAAACCTTAGGTATAATTAAAGACTTCCATATCTTCATAATTTACGTACATGCAGCAGTTAAACTAGTATGCAATAGCATTAATTTCTGTCATAGATGGCATTTTCTTAGTTAAGTACCATCAATATTAAAGATTTTGTGGGGGACACTTCTCCATACAAATTTAACTGTCTTGGCCCGTCTCTTTCCAGAATATTCCAATAGTTTGCATTCAAGGAAGATCTGTTCCAAGGCATCTATGTTGACATTACTAACTCTAACACTGCAAATCTGTAAATGAGCAGATGAGAGCAAACAAGAATGTCGCAGGTGGGTTAGAAAGGTCCTGTACTGTACTCTGCATACCAAAATGTGCACTCAAACTTGGAATGATTCCTTTTTTTTGTTATAAAGAGGTATGTAAGGGATATGTGGGCAAGCCAATAGTTTCTTAGCAATCCATCCATCCATCTACAACCCCTTTTTGACACCCTGAGGGTGTCACTTCAACAGTAATATTCCTCTATAGCCAAGATTTATGCCACCGGGTGGCGAGCCCTGCCATGGTAAATCTTACACAACATACACTTACATGCACACTCACACCTATGACATCAAGATATTCCTTAGCAAGGAGTACACAGAAGATAAGACCTTTGTTGTCACTGTAATGCTTTTCCAAGTCTATAAGAAATATTGGTAAAGTTGATAGTCACTGTTTTATGTCAGGTGTAAAACTTATTGATTGTACTTCACAGTGTAATTCACTAATATATCAAACGATAGTCAAGGAGGCATCTTGTGTGCTGAATTTAGTATAGAAATAAGTGTTAATATCCCAGTGAGTATGGGTACTTGCCTAATTTCATTATAGGAGGTGAACTAGCATGCCTTCAAGATATCTGCCCTTGCCCTTTCTGCAGCACTGCATTAAACGGATTAGGTAGAAGCTTTGGGTATTAACTCGGATGGTGGGCCAACAGGTCCATGAGATTTGTTGATCTTTTTTTCTGGAGTGTTTCATAGATTTCTAAATGGGGAAAAAGACACTCTGAGTTGATTTTGTTCTGCTGTGCAGATACTGGTTTTGGATTCCTGCAGGAATGTTTTGATATGGAACAACTTAATGCAGATCTCGGGATTGGATGGTGACTGACAGCCCGAAAGGTGCACAGACTATGTCATATGGTATTCACTGGGTGACTAGAGTCTGGATCAGTATGACTTGCAGGCTTCTGTAATACTTGCTGACTTTTAAGATATCTTAGCAAATACCTGTGTACTTCTGGGAACACAGAGCAGAAAATGTTCCTAGTGATCCAGAAAATGGTGACAGTTTTAACTGTAATTCATCTGTATACAGTATTGCTGGCTATCTGAAAGAGTACATCTGTGCCTTTGTCCTGTTATGATAGCGGCATATTTCTTTGTGCCTAAAACACCAAATATATGTAGTCTATGTAGGTAAGCCTAAAGATAACAACTGAATATATTGCATTGCATGTTCAGAGGCTGAAAACCATATTTATGTATATCAAGAAAATGAAGGGTAAGATCCCTTAGTTTACCTGGAAAATGAATTTCTGCAGAGCCTTTATCTCCTAAAAATGGTTGCAATGTTGTCCTTCATTTTTATATCTCTTCATAGTGGTATGAAATGAATTAGGCTTCCACTTGAATTAACTTACCCTCTCAAACATACCTTGTGCCACTAGGACCTTGTTGACAGTACAGAATGTGTTAAATCTAGGACCATAATGTATATGAAGAGTGCTTCCCAAAGCTTGATGTTCAGCAAGATCAGCAAGGATTTTATCCATAATTAAACTGTGCAAGTACCTGGTAAGTGCAGAAATCCAAGGTCTCCTGATGGCACTGATATCCAGATGTCTTAATTCACAGTTAAAAATCTACTGACATAAACAGTTATCCTTGAAAAATTCCAGGTTTTGTGGAAGAATTTTCTTTCCCGCTGCCACCGCCCAAATGAAGGTAAAATAAACATAATCCCGTGTTATAAATCTGCCTTCATAAAAGCCCTGTATGGTTTTGGCTGCACAGCTGTTTCTGTAATTTTTGCTAAAATGAAAGTATTGGGTAACATTTTATGCAGAATACCACTCCCTCATTTCCTACCAGAACAATGCATGCTGGATCTAGTAAATGATAACCGAATTTGCCTAGTTTCTGATGCCCGCCCATGAAAGATAAATCTTTTGCAGTAAAATAATATCCAACAGAAAGGAGAATAACCTAAAGAAAATGCTGTTGATTTTATGGGCTTTTTAGTTCATTTATATTCAGTGATGGAATTTTCATAGCTGGGGAAAAAATGTAATATCTTGTACTGGAGAAAGTATACCATGTAGAGTAGCTGCAAAAAATTGCATGAGGTCAGCATACTGCATTTATTAATTTTCCCAGATCTCTCTTTAGTATGAATCCCAATTACAGATTTGTAAAACGCCAGTGATTAAAGTTAAGGGAGAGGCAAATATATGGGAAAATACAAAAAGAAATGTAAAAAGAAAAAAAGATCTATTAACCTGTATGAAAAAAATGAATTTTGCAAATGATTGTAATTAACAAAGCATAGAAAAGATAATTTCCTACATTCCATTGCCTGGTAACTGACTGTTAGTGCCAATGGCTAGTACTAGAAAGAGAAATAAAACTTTGAGAATCCGCTGCTTCAGATGATCTGCAAATTAATTATCTGTATAATGCTGAGAGAGATAGTAAGTAAATTTGAAAGAGCCAGAATGCCAATATTAAAGGGCTATAATCCCAATCTCTTGAAGCAGTCAACTTGGGAACTTAAAACACCTAAAGAGGAGAATGTTATGACAGTCAGATAAATATTATGAAATGAATATCTTACAAAGCAAAGAATGGTTTACCCTTAAGAGACAATTTGACTCAGGGACCTCAGGTAAGTTATACATTAAATCAAACATAAACAATGCTTAAATGTTGCTCAGTTAATTGTAAAGAAACAGCCGTGGAGAGGAGGAGAATTTTTTGATGTCAGCCCTTAAACTCAACTTTTTAGTCTGGAGAGAGGAACTTACAAGTTAAAGAGAAGTCAGTTCGAACCTCTCGCT
This sequence comes from Protopterus annectens, assembly GCF_019279795.1. Lineage (NCBI taxonomy): Eukaryota > Metazoa > Chordata > Ceratodontiformes > Protopteridae > Protopterus > Protopterus annectens. Next base: position 1,348,909,382 of record NC_056733.1, on the reverse strand, counting down.
TATATGAGAAGTAAGCACAGAAAATTAAGGTTGGTAAAATTGTCAGAAAGGAGTATGCGAGGCAAGAGGAAATGGGGGACATTCCACAGGCAATCAGATAGATAAAAGGGCATTTTCCAATGCCAAGAGGGATTAATTATTTAATGCTTAAATGTTGCTCAGTTTAACTGCACTATTTGTTAACCTGACAGTTTCCTAATAATATATTAATCATGAGAATGAATCCATTTTTGATCGCCGAGTTATTTGAATAATCAAGAAAAAATGTAGACAATCTGTTAGGCAGCCATGCCTTAAGCATCTTGTTATTTTATGATCTATATATTACTGCTCAGTTTAAAAATAATCCTGGGAAGGAAAGGAATGGAGACATGTGAGAGGGGAGGGGCAATGTGAATTAGATGGAAAAAAGAACCCAAAGTGTCCCCAAGAAATTGGTAGTGACTTCATGTAACAGAGGAGGCAGAAGAAGGCCACCAAGAAAAGATGAACTGTAAAGGGGAAAGCACCAAGAAGATACTATTTACCTTCATTTTGTAGATGCAGTTTTCATAAAAATATGCAGAGTCATAGCTCAGGAAGGATACCAGACAGCACTAGAAATCTCCAGCTAATAAAGTACCACAAATGGAGTACATCTGAAACATAAGTAAATGTTCTTCTCCGTGTAATGGAAAAGGATCATCTTTCTTTTGCACAAAGTCTATTGCTCACTTATTTTTGTGCTTGTGTGACTAACAGGCGGAGAGATGTAACTATATGAGTCATCATGTGGCAACTATGGAAAGTGCTCTTATTTTACAGCTACTGAAGTACATACCCCCACAACAGCAACTGTCATTAAGCTGTCAGAACTTTCAACAGAACAATCAAACATAAGAAGACAGCCTTCCGTATTCTATGTTCAATAAGCATATATTGTAGCTAATTAATTGTGATAATGCACCTAACATTAAAACAGTAAAAAAGACCAAAATAAATCAAGAATCAGTCCATTCTAGCTAAATAAGGTTTCTAATACTCCATCGTAACACAACTGCCCGTTAATGTGTCATCCACAAAGCAAAAGAAATGAAAATGGTGTGTGCCTTGTTATATGTCACCACATGCCTCTGAACCCTAAATTAAATCCTCCATGCACTCCCACAAGTCAAACACTGAGTACATAGATAGAACCTGAATCACGTACAGCTTCTGGATACTATTTAAAAATTATAAGCACAGCAAATGCAGTTTATGAAATAGATATATGTAGCAAAGGTTTATCCATGGGCAAAAAAGGGGTGTGGAGAACAGACAATCTACTAATAGTAGTAAATGGGATGGTAAAGGATGAAGTGCTTTACATCATGGCATCTTCACTGTATGTGGTCATTTCAGCCTTTTCAGCATCAACTTTATGTTTCTAGTACTAAATCTTTAGACTGGGTGTCAGGATGTTTTTATGAGATTAGGTATTTATGGTAGAGGTCTCTTCTGGGCATAGTCTTGTCTTGCTAGTCTCCATTTTGTCCTTGTTTGTTAGGGCACCCTGAGACATCAAGGTGGCAAACATTCTGGAAAGGAATAAACGTTTGACCTCATGTTGAGGTCTGCAGGGTAAATGGTGCTGTGGATTATATATTTTCAGATCTCAGCATGCTGCCAGCTAACCAGAGCTGAGTGTTTTTTGCTACACAACTATCAAAGTAAAAAATATTATCCCAATGTGGCATCCAATCTTAGAAAGAGAGAGAGTTTAAAGGGCTGCCATTTTCTCAGGATGAACCCTTTTGTAATGAAGTTTTAAAATCTTATCACCACTTACCAAGGTATCTCATATATGGGAAGGAGCTATTGGAGCAATTGATGAATGTTTTCAGTATTTGTTTTTATGCTTTGATCAAGTTCTGGAATCATCAGAATCCAAGTAACCAGAAAAAGAGGCACATTCCCTCCTGTTATTCTCTATATAAGCCAAGTCAGAGCCCTGTTTTCTTAATGGTTTATTTTTTCTTCCACTTTCTGGGTTAAGGTTAGCTGGAATTAATTAGTGCCTGATCTTCTTAGAGGTAGTAAGCAGTGTCACTGTTCACATTTCCCTAACTATTTGCCCTACACTTTATTTGCAGTGATCCGTTTGTCGCAGTGGATAAAAAGTGACTGCTGATAGGAATGAAACTCTAGAGCTAATGTGACAATATTCTCTGAAATTAGTTTGATGTCACAAGTGTCTGATGTACTTTTTTAGGATATGAAGTCATTGTGGCTGAGTTTTCGGGGGTATGTTGCTGCCCCCCAAGATCTGGGAAAGCTGCTGCGTACGTATGATTTGATTACAGTACTGCAACTTTTTTCTCCTTACTAGAAGCCTTGGATGACATCTGCAACTAATTTTATTCTTAGTATTGCAATATTTAATTAATTTTATCTGGCAGTTATGAAACTTGTCGGGGCTTACTGAATAGCTACAAGAAAAAGCCTGCTCACAATTCTGTTTGTATCTTCTGATGTGTTATACTTACTCCACAGTCCTATCATCAAAGAGATAAAAAAAAAATCTTCCTTATCATCTCTGATATCATTTATAAAGATAATGAAGTTAACCAGACTCTGCACTGCTAGTTGTGAAAATGCACTGTTCATTATTCTTTCGCTTGTGCAAGAGCTCTGTTTCTGTGACCATGGTTTGACAGTGGTCACCTTTTCCTCCTATGAAACTTTGTGCCATGTAAATGACTGTTTCAGTCAATATAAATACAAATAAAACAGTGCGTTGTGAAAAATAAGCTAGTAAGGTCAATGAATCTCTTTTGTAAACTTGTTTTACTTTCTGGTTTATTTTCTCTGTTTTAACTTGAACATAAATATATACACATTTAATGGTTCAGAAAGACTAGCATGTGATCCTTCCAAATTCTATATATGCAACAGATACCAGAGTTTCAGCATGACCAGCAAGGCGTTCTTAAGCTACAAAGAACATTTTCATCAGAAACAATCTGAAAAAATATCACATGCACCATCTAGTGGTCACTTGTAATGCTATTGTTAGAATGTTGTTGTGTATTTCGGCTTTTCCCGGTTAGGGGTCGCCACAGCGGAACTCCGGTCTGCTAATGATTAGCAGTAGATTTTTACATACTGGCTTGCCGGGCCTAACGCACAACCTTCAACGAAGGAACGCCCATTCACACATATCACCACACAGAAGATGCTCTAACTGAGAATCGAACGGTCAACGTCTAACTGTGAGGCGACAACGCTACCGCAGCACCACCACCATAGTATGATATTGTTAGAATAATAATATGAAATACAAATGCAAGCTGTTATATCTCTGACCATATGTCTCAATCTCTTAGAGCAAGAAATCTGGACAAAGGCCCAGAAATTGGAACACTTTTTAAATATTGTTCGGACAATTTTAGAAAATAGATATAACAATAGGTTTTTCATTGGCATAAATTTTCTGAAGGGTGTGAAGTCTGAAACTCAAACGATTGTCATTATTTTCTGACTTCAACTCTCAATGATTTATCAATGATTTGCCAGAAAACCACACTTTTATGAGAAACAGACCTATAATATGAGGCAAAAATCTGGACATTCTGCGGAAATCTGTACAGCTGGGAGGTATGCAGTGAAAACACATGAATAAGTCACTGCTGTTAAAGATTCTCAAATGGTAAACTAAAACTTGGAATCTATGAAGTCATCCTTGAGTGGAATATTTTCTTTCAGACCTAGACTGAAGCTGTAAATTTAAATAAAGTTACCAGATGTGAATCTGTCAGAAGTTCATGAGTTCATGGGTAAGTACAGGCACGCTGCCCTTGCAGGCCATTTTAAGCCCAGCCCATTTCCCTTTCTAGGCTCAAATTAATGTATCCCATTTGGTTAAAGATTGTCGTTACCCATCCCGTGGGCGATAATTACTCTAATGAGAATAACTGGGATCCTACCATTGATAAACTGAGGGCACTCATGCATGAGATAAAGTATTTGGGAACTGCCTCTGTCTATTATTAGTAGACAGGGCAGCCTTGGGGCAAATTTTCTATTGCCCATCCATAGTCCCAAGTTGCACTTGACTATGGACAGGGATGAACATTGTTTTATTTGGATGAGGAGTCTATTACTGTCTCCTCTTTGATATATAGCTGACCCTCCAAACCATTATATTAATGCTGCAGATGAGGTGTAGATCCTAAGAAAGAGTATTTCTGATGTCATTTTACTTACTGGTGTGCAATAAATCAATCAGTATTCGGTCAAAGGATGCCTCGTATGCCAGACAAATGTACCATTTAGCTGATTGTAGGATAACGAGTATGGAGACAGGGTTTTTAGTCAGTCCATGTAGGACATGTTGTTTACGTCTTTTATCTTTTAAATAAGGTATCTATGTAGACATTCCAATTTGGGCATGTGTCTGGACAAATACATTCCAAAGGGACGTTATATTTACTCAGTCACCACATTCATTCTTCACAGTGCAAAGTCACTACATCTGCCCTGATACTGCAGAAGCTGTGCTACAGAGACCAACTCATAAACGTTTTCACTGAGAATGTTGTCATTGTACAGCAGACTGTGGTCACTACATTTGACCTCAATACTGCAGGAGTTCTAACACAGGGCCCAACTCCGAAAGTTTTCACTGAGAACTTTCTCATTGTACAATAGGCTGTGGTCACTACATCCAAGCCAGATACTGCAGGCCTCTGCCACAAGACCAAACTCTCAAATGTTTTCTTGAAAATGTTGTCATTGTACAATCGCCTGTGGTGATTACATCCGGCCCCACTACTACAGGATCTCTGCCAAAAGGAGCAGCTCCCAAACATTTTCAGTGAGAATTTTGTCATTGTACAATGTAATCAAATTAAACCTGAAGATCTGTGATGGGTAGTAACTTAAGCTAGTCCAATATGCACTTGCCCGTGCAAGAAATTGGCTTTAACACTACCTACTTCTAAACGTGTAGTCCTTGCAATCTAATGACCATTTACGAAGTTAGCCACTGTCCTTTATCTTGATCAATATATTATACTGTACATGCCAGTTACTTAGTTTCCTTAGCCGCCAGGTTTCTGCCTTCGTGAAATGAATGAAAACCTGTTCTTCTTTATAACTGTCTATTAATTGCTTTATAATGGCTACAAACTGATTACTGTCTATTATAATATGACCTGAGGGTGGAATCTCCTCACTGTTGTCTCCCCTTTCACTCATTCACCATCTTCCTTCACAGTGCAGGTCTGTATCAAATGTTATTACATTTCTATTTGTTCTAAGACCGTGTAGAAAAATGAATAGGCCTTGGTAGTATGTTGTATTTGTATCAATTTCATTCACATCAGATTATTTATTTAGTCATTTAACATTTGTTGACCAGTGAAGTCCAGCTAGGACAGAGCCTATTTTCAGCAGATGCTCAGGGAGAAATGCTCTAGACTTGTGTCTTTGGAATGCCAGCACTGGACAAGCTATATGTATGTTGGGCCTGTGTCTTTAAGAAGTATGTAATGTCAGTTGTTGGTGTTTTTATTATATATAACACTCTTTTGACATACTGGCTAATCTCATGAATGTTTACTAAGTGATGGCTTTATATTGTGCTTATCAGTGTAGTGTTACATTATGATCACTTACTCTATACAGCTGTCTGTATACACTCTATCACTGTGGTTCTCTATCAGTACACCTCCTGCTTACCTTATTTAAGCTTGCATTTATAAACTTTCCTGACATTTCTCTAGTCTTACACATTCCCCATATTCTCTTGCTCTGACTCTCTGTGGCCCTTCCAGCAACTTTTTTTGTAATAAGTACTAACTGTATTGCTTCAGTATAATATAACAGTTTAGTAGAGGTTTTTTTCATGTCTTTCCTTTCTGAGCCTGTGTGTCACAATCATACCTCTCAACCTCTTGAAACAAGAAATCTGGACAAAGCCATAAATAATGGGGGGATAAAGGCGCAAAATAGGGACAATGTTTAAATATTGTTCTTACAGACTTAGAAAATTGATAGAATAACAGGTTTTGCTTTAGCATGAAATTTCTGAAGGGTGTGAAGTCTGAAATTCAAATGTATGTCATTATTTTCTATCTTTAGTCTTTAATGACTTAATATTTTGCCAAAAAAACAATTTTATGAAAAAAACGGGCCAAAAATATGAGGCAAAAATCTGGACATTTTGCAAAAATCTGTACAGTTGAGAGACATGGTCACTGTATCCAATCCCAATACTACAGAAGCTCTGCCACAAAGCCCAACTCCCAAATATTTTCATTGAGAATTTTATCATTGTACAAGTTAAGCAAATTAAACGTGAAGATCCTTGTTAACTTCATCTAGCCAAATACATGCCTGCCTCTGCGGAAAATTGGCTTTAACATTCCCCCTTCCAAAAGAGTAATTCTTGCACTCTAACAACCAGTTATTAAGATGGTCACTGTCTTTTCACTTGACCAATAGATTACACTGTATATGCCAGTTATTTAGCCTCCCTAACTGCTTGGTTTCTGCATTCAGGAAATGAAAGAAAACTTGTTCTACTTTGTACCTCTCTGTTAACTGCATGCCTGGATTACCCAACATAAGCCTTATATTCTCACTGTAACTGAAAAGTAGCTTAAACCCCTCATAAACAACTCCAGAATTACACCTCCTGGCTGTAATATCATCCATATAAAGAGGAAAGGTGATGGCATTGCTTTAATATTTCCCAACAACTAACTCATTTCCCCTTACAACAAATCAGTAACAAAATTCAGTTCAGCAGAGTTTCTTATTACTTTCCTGAAATTAAACAATTAGCAACAAATGTGTATTACGGTTCTTTACATCCCTTCTGGAGACAATGTAGCTCTACTGGAAGATATTGTACATTGGACAGACATAACAATTCCACAAGAAAAAAATACTGCAAAGTCATATGAATGTCAATTGTTTGGACATAACTTCAAATTCCCCTATATCTAGCATGAACTTATTTGGTTTCACAAAACTAATTAATACCCCTACACATTATAGCAAGACATCAAATTCCCTATTAGACTGGATTCTAGTATCAGACACTATAAAATACACCACCACAGGTACAATGTCTGACTGTGTCAGGGATCATCTCCTAATCTATACAACCACACACCTCCCACATCCACTTAAACAGCATGTTTATAAAGCAACACACAACTTTTCCAAGTTTAACCTAGAAATGTTCATTACTAACCTATCATCTATTAACTGGAACTTCCTAAAAATCCTCCCCTTATATGATGCTGTAAATTAATTCAATACAACTTTCCTGATATCATTGATAGCCTTGCACGTCCTAGAATGAAGAGACTAAAAACAAATAATGCAATTTGGCAATCCAAAAAGAGCGGGATGCTAATGCAGAATAGAGAAAAAGTATTGGAAAGAATGGGAAACATATAAAACAGCACAATATCTTAAAACTACAGAATGATTCACTTCTTCTTCTTTCGGCATTTCCCGGTTAGGGGTCACCACAGTGGATCACCTTGTCCACTCATGATTGTCAGTGGAGTTTTACGGTGTCGAGTTGCCATCCCGGTGCCCAACGTTCCACAGAAGGCACACACATGCATACACTCATGCCTAGGGCCAATTTAGAGTGTCCAATCCACCTACAGCATGTCTTTGGGATGTGGGAGGAAACTGGAGCACCTGGAGGAAACCCACACGACCACAGGGAGGACATGCAGACTCCGCACAGAAGGCATCCCAGTCGAAGATCGAACCAGAGAACCTCTTGCAGTGAGGCGGCAACACTAACCGCTGCATCACCAAAACTACAGAAGGCTTCACAATCATACTGAAAAGCAATTAATGAAAGCAAAAAACTATACTATATTAATGTTCAGAATAATAGTAAATTCAACCTTAAAAGTTCTGGACAGCCATTAAAGGAATTTTGTATCCTGGCCAAAACTCCATCCTTAAACTCTCCCTGAATAACTCATCATTCAAAATTGCAATATAGTTCAACTCTTATTTTATAAATAGTATAGAATCTCTAATCAAGTATTCCCCAACATCTAATCCTAACCCTCCCCAACAGCCATATATCACCACATCCACTTTCACTTTCATACCTTTGCCCACAAACTCAAACAATGCTCTGCTTTAGCTGATGCCTTCCAGACAAGTACCTTAAATTAGCAGCTTATAGCATTGCCTATCCTGTCTTAATCCTTATAAATAGGTCAGTCCAGGAATTTTCTGGAAAAAGACACACATTATCCCTCTGCACAAAGGAGGAAATTCAGAAGACATTACTAACTTTAGACCTATAGCAATCCTATCCTTCCTCTCGAAAAGACTTGAAAAATGTTTTCAAAAACAATTGCTAGACTATGTCCTGCAGGAAGAATTCATATCCCCCACCTAACATGGCTTCTGTCCTTCCCATAATACTAATACTGCACTACTAACCTATATAGACACTGTCAATAAAGCTAGAGATAATGGCAACCTAGCTTCCTCCTTATTTCTAATCATCTTTTTCACCAACACCCTCCACACATTGACACAACAGGTCTCCCTAATACTTTATGCAGATGACTCCACACTCATTTGCAAATCTGACATGGCACACCCATAAAATTACTCAGGAAGCTTTTATATCCACTGAAACATGGCTTTGTAGCTCACATTTCATGCTCAACCCTAAAAAATAATTAAAAACAAAGTAATGCTTTTTTCCCCAAATCCCTCTCTCATGAAAAAACAAAATTTAAAGTTGTCTATTCTCATAGCAAATTATTAAGGATGATAATAGATGATAATCTTGAATTCGACCTGCATATAAGAAATTGCATAAGAAAAACATATCAATAACTAGGGATGGTTTATCGAGTCAAAAACTTTCTCAGCAATGCAACTGAAGCTACACTTGCCACTACTTATCTCCTCTCCAAACTTCTTTGTGGCTCTCCCATCCTTGCTAAACTTCAGGCATCACAAAAATCAAAACTAGAACAATGCTATAACAAACTTATTAAATTTGTTGTAAATGCCCCTTTCAGAACCTACCACTGTATAGCACCAGAAAAGCCTAAATTAGTTAGAATTATCCCATCAATTAACATATGCACAGCTTCTTATCACCTATAAAATTATCCATTGTCTATCTGCTAATCCAGCAGTAAATAACATTCTACACAACCATGTTCCCAATCTGTCATTACAGTGCAATGGCCAAAAACTCATCTCTGTCCACAAACCTGCCAAATCTGCTGGGCTTTGCCTATATTCATACCATGTTGCTAATGCCTGGAGTTCCTTACCTGTATCCATCAGGTCAGTACCCTTCCTCTCATCCTTCAAAGCCACTGTGAAAGACTTCCAAGTTGAAATCTGACTCTGTTCTTGTTCAATCCTGATAAATTATATCCCTGAATGTGAACAAATACCTATTCCTACCTTACACCTCATAACTCTCCCTTCTTCACTCACTTCCTTACTTCTATCAATTTCTCTCCCCCTGGCTTTCTCTCCAAAAGTACAATTAGCCTGCTTTCCTCTCACTTCATATTCCTGTTTGTATTATGCTAACTTACCTTTAATTTCTCTTTAAACTGGCTAACATCTCTTCAAATATTAAATCATTGTCATATAACTTGCATCTACTCAACTAATATTTTCATTTTATATCTAATGTGTATAATTTTTAAATGGCAGTTGTTTATTGTATTATTTTTTCAATTGTAAAATTATTGTTCTTAAAATGTTTTGTAATACTTTGGAGCTTTTCTTCCCAGGCATCTGCTGAATGGGCTCTACACATTTGGACTTTCCCAGTAATCAAATGTCAATAAATCAATCACTCAATCAATCAATAAATAAATAAATAAACAATATTCACTGATTGGCCTAATGAGGAATGAGTAAAGGTGGACAATGACAACACTATATCTAGACACAATCCCTTTGTTTATAGGATATGCAATATAGAAGGATTTTCTGACATCAAAGAACACACGTTGATGAAAAGTTAGGTCACTGTCGAAATAAGTTCCCAAATCCTGAAAAAATGGTCCAAGTATATCATTTCATTATTTTAGGATTTACCAAGTGTCTTTAAAGGGGGTTGGTTTAGTCTGTATAATTTGTCTTAAGAAGCACAGTCTGAGTGAGTGTGTGTGTGTGTGTGTGTGTGTGTGTGTGTGTGTGTGTGTGTGTGTGTGTGTGTGTGTGTGTGTGTGCGTGCGTGTGTGTGTGTGTGTGTGTGTGCGTGCGTGTGTGTGTGTTCATGTATGTGCACATTTCAATAAAAGCTTACCTAATTTCTAGTGTCATTTTGTAGTTTGTATTTAGCTTCTGTTTTCAGCAAACTTGGGTAAGTTCAGTTTTAGAGGTCCAACTCAGTAGATCAGCAGGACAGGTCAAGAGAAGGCTTTTGCTACTGTGTACATCTGTCTAATCTCCAAGAAGAAATTCAACAACAGGAATCAAAACTAAGCTAACATAAATAATGAATTAAGGACTTTGTTGAGCTGCCTTAAAACAAAATGGTACAAACCTAACCACAGGGCAGTGAAGGTCTGGTATAGCCAATATTGAATAGCAGTAAAAAAGCAGATATACCAGTACAACACAAGGCTGAATAAAAAACAGTTTTAAAAAAAGTTAAGCATTTTCACGTCCTTTAAAAGGCACTTCATCAGACAAAAGACACAATGCAATACAAGCAGTATATATACTATCAGAAATTAAACAGTTAATGAGGCAATCTAAGTTCTTTCAATAAGGGTTTCAAGGGAACACAACCATTTATCCCTGGAAATCTATGTACTTGCAAAGTGGTGATCCATTTTGTTTCTGCCTTTTCTACCTTATTGTTAATATCACCTCCTCTATTACTCTTAAACATGCATTGTAACACCATATAACTAAAAGAATGGTCATTAAAGTCAGAAATATGTTTGTACAAAGCACTGGTAACATCCTTATTCCTGATATATCCAATGTGCACTAATAAACATTCCCCCAATGACCTACACTTCTCACCCACATAAAAACAACAGCATTTATTACATACAGCAAGGTATACTAAACTTCTAGTTGCAACAATTTGCATAAAATTTAGGATTAAAAACACAACTAATAGACGGATGAACAAAAGTTCAAGAACTAGAGATACAGGGACACGCTGCATGTCCACGGCAGGCATAAGTTCCCTTCCTATCTGAAAAAGGTATAGATCTTCTAGTATTATCATAACATAGTTGTCTTTTAAGTGACAGAATATTCTTGAAACAAAATTTAGGTGTCTGTCCCACTACTTCAAGAACTTTGTCATTAGAGGTCAAAACTACCCAATTTTTTCATATAACCTCACAAATCATTCCAACATCACTGGTAAAAGTTAGAACCGGTTTAACAAGTGAGCTATGTAATGATTTCTGAATGGAATGTGTGTTACCAGCTGCACCAGGTGTTACAATGCATGTTTAAGAGTAATAGAGGAGGTGATATTAACAATAAGGTAGAAAAGGCAGAAGCAAAATGGATCACCACTTTGAAAGCACATAGATTTCCAGGGTTAAATGGTTGTGTTCCCTTGAAACCCTTATTGAAAGAATGTAGATAGACTCGTTAACTGGTTAATTGGTTAATTTCTGATAGTATATATACTGCTTGTATTGCATTGTGTCTTTTGTCTGACAAAGTGCCTGTTAATGGGCATGAAAGCACTTACCTTTTATTAAAGCTGTTTTTTATTCAGCCTTGTGTGGTACTGGTATATCTGCTTTTTTACTGCTGTCCAAAATGGTAACTTACTCTGGCTTTTGCGCACTATAACCTAACATTGCTTTGCTTTGATATTAGAATAGATGCTTGACCAGCAAAGTGGGTTTTTACTGTGAAAGCATGAAATAATGATAATTGCATTTGAAAATAATTATCTTTAGAGTGCATCTTCAAAATCAGTTCAGGAGTGTTGTTCAGTAACTTTCAGCAATAGATTTGTGGCTTTGCACCAGTAGTCCCAGTACAGGAATCCAAGGAGCCAGGCCTGTGCATATATTGCATTCTTGTTTTTTTTAATATGTCTGGTGTTTTTAGAAGCTAAAATTCTGAAGTCAAACATCTAGAGATGTTGTGATTCCTGAGCTTGTAGGTAGGTAAGGGTCATACAAATCTGTATATCAATGATGGGAAAGCCGGATTGTATAGAAGTTTTTTGTAGCTGAAAGCCTAGGAGCAGTTTGGTTCTCTGTTTCACAGGGAGCCATTTTGCTTTCTGTAATATTTTTGTCTTGAGGGTAGAGTGCTCAATCTACAAATTCTATTTTGGATTGTTTGCATCTTTCCAGGACTCTTTTTGAGGATAATGGTGTTAAGGGAAGGTCATATTCAAATTATGACAGGAATTATTTTTCCTCTGGCTGTTCTGTAGAAGTGGAGGTGAAAAGAGAAATGTTGTTAGCCCAAAATAGTAATTTGTTGATCTTCTTGTTTGTACTGTCTATATTGTAGGAAGAGTTCAGAGATTGGTCTAACCAAATGTCTAGATATTCAAAATCAATAGTATTTTCTGTAATACAGTTGTTATGGTCTACAATGCAAAGAGGTGAGATGGTGTTTGAAAGTTATTTATTTTACCAAATGGTATGGTTTTATTTTTGGAGGAAATGAGTAAGAGTTTATTGTTATTAACCCACTGGATTAGTGAGAGGAAGTCAGTTTGAAGATCTCTTTGTAGTAAACGGAGAGACTGGTTTGAGCGGTGGAGAACCATGTCATCTGCATAAAGGATTATGAGTATTTGTGGAAGGTTGAGAGTTAGTTTATTGATGTAGAAGGAGAATAGAAGTGGGACAAGAATGGATTCATGTGGGACAAATATCTTGAGTCGAGCAGTGGTTGAGAAAGATGATAAGACCTTGACAAAGAAGTGATGGTTAGAAAGGAAGTTGCTGAACCATGGCATGGTATTGGGACTGACCATCTACATAAAGAAGGCAGTTTAACAGAATGGAATGGTCAACAGGTTAAATGCTTTGCTAGGGGCTATAAAAATAGCACCTGTGAGTTGGCCCTTCTTCACTCCCTTAAGGATTTTGTCAGTTAGGGACTAAAGTGAAGTTATTGTATTATAACGAAACCAGAAGCCATGCTGTTTGTGAATAAGAGGGCTGTATTTGCTGATGTAATTTGTAAGTTTGTTGTAGATGAGTTTCTCTAGACGTTTGCCCAGTATTGGAAGTACAGAGATTGGGTAATAGTGAAAGGTTTTTGTGGGACTTAATTGTTTGGGGAGTAGGCCTTCTATTGCATTTTTCCATATGTCAGGCATGGTGTTTTGTGTTAGGTATCGGTTATAAATGTGGTTTAGAGGAGATATGATAAAATACTTGTGGTGGAATATTAACCAGGGATTCAGGCTGTTGGAGCCTGGTAGACTGTAAGTTGGAATTTGGTCAAGTCTTGGTTAAAGTCTTGAGACTTAACATGCTTGAAGTAGAAAGGAGATACATAAGGTTGGGGTTTAGGAAGTTTTGATTGAGATGAGTATAAGGTGGGAATTGTGGGGAGACTGCAAACTTCTATGAGGAAGTCAGCAGGTGAAAAGTTGGTAGTTGAGCTTTAGAGGTTTGAATATGAGTCTCTGAGTATGAGATTATATACCTTTTTTTCTAGAAGTGTTTAGTAGTTTCAGATAGGGAGATTTGCTTGGCTTTCATGAGTTGACATTTGCAGTGTCTAATATCTTGTTTTGATAGCTTTCTTAGCTGGGTGAAGGTTTTGCCTTCTTTCTGAAGAGGGGGTACTTTTCCAGGAGTGTCAGACTTTGTTCTATAGTATATGTAGGGCTTTAAGATCAGTGGTAAACTAGTCATATTCTTTTTTGGATTTGTAAAATCTGGAGATAAGTGGGAAGCAGGAATCCTACAAATTTCCCTGGACTGAGGTAAAGGCTTCTGCTGTTAAATTGGGGTCTAGTGTGTTTTGAATGAAAGACCAGTGGATGGACTAGAAGTTAGATTTCAGTTTTTTTGATATTGTTTGAACTCTGAAATGGCATAGTTTTGTAGGGGGTTTCTACCATGGAAGGATTAGGGAGAAGCTTAAGGGCAGTAATCACTGAGTGGTGATATTTGTGACTGCGGAGGAATTATTGGTGATAACTAGCTCAAGAAGAGAGTAGTTGTTTGTTAGGAGGTTTGGTCATGTGCGATGTTACAATAATTCCATAAGATTGACATCAGCTAGGGTGGCTAGGATGTCAACATATAAGGGCCAATTAGGCTTAAGTTGAAGTTGGCAAGTAGAATGAGTTTAGAGTTATTTTTTAATAGGGGTTATGCTGGTTGTCAGTGTGACACCCATGCCCTGGCCAAGCAATCAAAGAACCTCAATCCTCACCACCAACATCAGTATGGGGTGGCTCATATAGGAGGAAAGGATAACCAATACACACAGTAAAGTGCAATTTCCCGTAAGAGCACACAGAGATCACAGTCAGTCCGGGGCTGGTCGCTCCTTCACTCTCCAGGTCCCCAATAAGACTCCCCACTGGCACAGCTATAGGGTCCAGATCTCAGCCTAGTGGGCAAGCTAAAACCTCCAGCACCCTCTCTGTCCAACCAGTGCTTCATTTCCCTGCCTAGGTAGCTGACGCACACACACACACACACACACACACACACACACACACACACACACATACACTTTGAGAAGAGTTTATACAACCAAACAGACACTCCTTATTTATCAGCTACTCAAAGGCCCTTAAAAGGGTGTCCAATTATTACTATGCAATATTATTATCCAATTGGTAGTATAGCCCTTGGCTAAAGCTATTGGAGTGGCTTTGTACAATTTTACAAAAGGCATGCAAGTACTCTAAAGAGCTTAAATTATCTCTCCAAAAACAGCCACAAGTGAAAGGTTTTAAAATATTTAATAAATAGACAAAACACAAGACAATACTTTTTACTACACAGTGCTAGTCAAGAGTTCAGAGATCACAGAGAAATACTTAAAATAATTCAGCAGTACAGTTCTGACATCACAGAAAAACACTTAGTATAATATTTCTCATTTCTAGTTATTTCTAAAAGAAAATACAAATCTAAGATAAACTTACATATAGAGCAAGATAGTGCTGGTGAGTTGGATGGTCAAGGCAAAAATGCTTAATGCTCTCTGATTCTCTCTGTTTTTAAAATCACATGTTCACATTACATCATTCTTCACCCTTCCCTGGGTTCCCAGGCTAACAGAAACTACATTTACATTCTTCACCTCTGGGCAGAAAACAGAGAAATAAAGGACATGTATGCATGCAAATTCTGGTCATTAACTCTGGCCTTAAAACAATAGGCAGGATGCCTCACTCTAGACTTACTGGCTCCGAGTTTTAACATCAAAGGGTCACAACATGCTTTACTTGGTCAGTAGAGTGCACTGTTGTTACATTATTTTCCAGTTCCACATGTAACACTATTTTTACCATTTAAGACAACAGCCTGTGGTTTAGATTAATATTTACAGATGACAGAATTATCTCCAAAATTCTATCTGGTTAGGCTGGCAGCCTTCACCCATCTTCACACAATCTTCGCAATCAGGTTATTAACTTTGCTTAAGGAGCTTGGAGGAAGGTAGGATACTACTCAATGTAGTGACTGTTTATCCTTATTAATGTATTTTTGTGAGTAGCCATTTTGCAAGATAGCCTGAGATCTCATTGGATTCCGTAATTAATTGTAGTAGTAGTTTTAGCTGTAATTTATATAAGACTAGAGTTCCTTATCTATTCCTTTATCCTAGTCTGTTATTGAAGAATAGGCTGTAAGTGGGAAAGAAGTAGTCTGGTGAGAGTTGTCATTTTTGAACCAGAATTCTGTTATAGCTAGAAGATCTTGCTTGTGCAGTGTAATATATGTATTAGTTTGGTCCAATTTGTTTTGCATGCTTTGGGCACTTAAAAGGGAACAGGTTACGTGTTCCTCTGAGAAGTACTATTAGTACAGTGGGAAGGAATTTGTACAGTGTCTTTGGGAGTTTTAGTGACTTATGGTAAGGTAGGTATGAGCGGCTGGGTGGAGTGGGGGATGGGATGATGTGGGGCAGTGGTAGAGGAGGTTGCGTGGCTGAGGATGTAGTCAATACTGGATGTGAGGTGAAGAAGAATAGATGAGAAATTATATTTACGCAAATGATGGTGTTTGTTGTGTTGACTGGTGTGGAGGAGAAGTAGTTGTAGGAGAAGTTTGTTGGGGGGGTGTTTGGGTGAGTATAAGCCGTAGATGTGATTTGTGGTCGATAGCTGCATGTGTTGGAGGGGAGTGTAGGGTGAGCATAAGCTGTAGATGTGGTTTGTGGTTGATAGCTGTATGTGTAATGACTGAGTTTGAGATGAGGGGCATATGAGAGTGGAAGTGGGTGATTCAGCAAGTAAGAGGGTGTTCAAGAACTGTTGGTTAGATGGAAGCTGGAAGTGATAAATATATCTCATTCAATGTGCTGGAGCTCGGGAAGTTTGCACTGAAAGTTCCAATGAGCAGAGCTTAAGCCTTTTGACAGAATCAAATTATGTGCTCACATTTCAAGCAAATGTTCATATCTCTGGAAATGTAGGGATACTGAAAGAAGTATAAATGGCAAACTCTTCAGCATAAATTATTTTTATAGTGCTAGTATTCTTTACGTTCTAGGTCATAAACCAAATTTTATAGGTCACAGCAAACACAGTAACTGTTATGTTTGTAATATTTTGCAAACAATTTACAATATCTCAATAACCACTCAAGTTACACACTTACTGTCAGCAGCATTTTGTGTATTTAGCTGAGAGCTTTTATATGAGGCAAAGGAGTTCTGTCTTTTTTACTTGGTTGTTGAGATATTTAGAAAAATGTGAAAATTATATATATATAAATTAATATCATAAAAACAACAGTTAATATCTCTTTACCTGCACTAGACAGAGGTCAAATATTAAGGCAGTTGGGTTTGTTATTGTGTAAGCTTTAAGATGAAATCTTTCAAACCCTTGCACATAGCACTGTTATGGAATTATTGATGCAAATAAGAAAAAGCAATATTTGATGCCTACAGTAGGAGGTAACTGCAGATGCACCTGGAGGCATCACTTGGATGTAATGAGTTGAATACAAAGAAAAGGAACTATGATATGGGAGCAGGGAAATTCTAAAGGCTGCACTGCGGTGTGATGATTGTGGTATTATTTTACTGGGTATGGAAAGGATGCTATTGGTTGTTGACACAGGGTAAATATGAATTAGCATGTATGATTTAAAAGTAAAAGAATCAAAGTTAGATAAAATGAGTGGATTGTATTAGAGTCTGAGAAGTGGAAGACTGTGGGGACAGAATGAATATGTTTTGGAAAGATTAGTGATGGATTGGTGCAATGCTGTTAGCAGTGTCTTAGCTACTGGTGTATGTCTTTTGGGTGGAGAATGGATGAAGAATGATTTAAACTGAGGATTTGGGGGGGGCCGAAAAATGGGGGCTGTAAGGAAGCAAAGCGGGTAACAGATGCTCGGTTAGTTGGAGGTAATCAGTGCATGCCTTCACCCTGTAGGAGGGAAGAGCAGCAGAGTGAATTATACAAGGTAAGAAGCATACCTATCAACTGTCCAGATTTTCGCAGAATGTCTAGATTTTTGCCTGATATTTTTGGTCTGTAAACCATAAAATGTGTGGTTTTGTGTCAAATCATCAATGATTGAAGTAACTGAAGTTTTTACTGATATTTTGTGGTCTGTAAACCTATAAAATTTGTGTTTTTCTGTCAAATCATCAAGGATTGAAGTCAGTAAATGTCACTAAATAAAAACATACATTTGAGTTGCAGACTTCATATCCTTCAGAAAATGCATGCTAACACAAATCCTGCTATTCTAGCAACTTTCTAAGTTTATAAGAGCAATATTTAAAATTTGTCCCTATTTTTGGGCCTTTGTTCCCCCAATATTTTAGGTTTTGTTTAGATTTCTTAAGCTAAGAGATTGAGAGGTATGGTGAGAAGCTTTTAGTTGTGTGCTATAAGGCACATTTCCGCTTGTTTCTTTGAAGTTATAGAAAATTGAAGAAGGAGCACTGTCTAAGAATCAGCCTGCAGTGGAACTTGCATGACATTAATCCTACAACAGCATTTTCAGTAATTTGGAATGGATTACAGTTTTATAATGTCTTGTGAGCACATAAAGGGTTTAGGCAGGCAGCCATTGTTTCACTGGATGAATTAATAGGCAGCATGTAGATTGTGTGTGTGTTTGGGGGGGGGGGGTGGAGTGACTCAGCAAAAGTTTAGAGAAATAAAGCAACTAAGTTTCCTGATAGCAGTCCCAGGCAAGTTCAGAACAAGTAGTTCATGCCTATTTGAAATAATATTCCTTTGGCATGCATTTGTCAATGTAATCGTACTGTCCTTTCTGACTAGTTATGAGAGCTACAATTCCTTTTCTATTCCCCCACGGCTTTCTGGTAGATGCACCCTGTGCTTCTTCTAGCCTGCTATTCATTCTTTCATTCCATTCCATGTAATAATCAAAGAAATCCAAGGAAACTGCTGAATGAAGTCCATTTTCAGAGAAGGTCCACTGAGTAAAGTGCAACTTATAATGTTAACAGCTAAAGTATATAAAGTGCATTGAAAGATGATGTCTTGACTACTGGTTATGTTAGAAGAAGAGTGTAGCAGTGGTAACCTGCTAGTGCTTGGCATGGTGATACTCCCAAAACTGAAAATATTTTGATCCTGTTCTGAAACCACTTTTACCTATGAATTGCATAATGCTTTTCCAGTATGACAGCTGCATGCTCAAAGATGAAAAGAAGAAGAAATATTGTCACTGAAATACCACTCAAGTGGTGCACCAACATTAAGAGTAATGGCAAAAAAGATCTTTCAATTATTAAAGACTGCACCAGTTAACAAAACACTATCCTCTTATGCAAAGCTATGAATTAAATCATCTATGATGTCATTATACTGAACATTAAAACTCTCCTAACCCTGGACCCTCATCATTTCAACTTTGTCAAAGGAAGGTTGAAAAAGTCATTGAAGTAGTGGGCTGCATTTGCAGAATACATGCAACATATCTGGACCTGGCCAAGGCTTTTAACATTGTTTTCCATGCAGGCATTGTTGACAGGCTTGTTAATCAGGATTTAAATCCTTATATTGCTAGTTTGATAGCTAAGTGGTTGTCTGTGGAAAAAAAAACTTGTGGTAAGAGCCATAGGAGTCAATACTGAATGCAAAAAAGATATAACTTGTGTACCACAGGGCTCAGTGTTGGACTCTTTATTTGGCTTCTATTTCTGTGACTCAAGTAAAATGAGTGTAAATTAGATGTTATTCAGTCTTCCACTGACTCAGAATTCCTTCAACATGGGTTGAACCATATTAACAACTGGAACAAGGGTAGCAGTCTCATATTAAATGTGAAAAAATGTACCATACTTTATTTTGTTAAAAACACACACACACACTGTTTATGTAACACATCACTCCAATCTGACATGGTCATTTAGGATCTAGGCACTATTGAAGATAATTCCTTATCTTTTTGGACCATCATTGTCTTCACAGTAGTTCACAAAACATTCAATCTGTTTTTTTTAATATCCAAAGGCATCTCCTGTACATAAAAAGAATTCTTAATTCCCCTCAACACATATGTCATCGGACTCAAATTATTGAATATTATGTTCCTTGTTCCTTTGGCAAGCATTTGTGTAAACATAATACTTAGCTGTAAAGACCTCAGAGATTCATAACTAAAAAGGTTAGTAGTCTCAAAGTCTTAATTATTAGGACAGACTCGCAGCCCTGCCTCTCTTCTCAAATTCTCATCCATGGGGAGCTATCTGTAGTCTCTCAAGTCATAAAGTATCCATACCTCTTTGACCTACTCTTCTTTTGGAGGATAAATGGTGCCATAAGTACCTGGTTAACTCATTACATCCAAGTGATGCCTCCAAGTGCATCTGCAGTTAACTCCTACTGATGCCTCTAGGTGTCAAATATTGCTTGATCATACTTGTATGAGTACATTCAAAAGCATGCTATGTATAAGGTTTTAAAATATTTCTTCTTAAAGTTTACACCATAGCAAACTCAACTGCATTAATATTTGAACTCTGTCTAGTGCAGCTAAATAGATATTAACTGTTGTTTTTATGATATATATATATATATATATATATATATATATATATATATATATATATATATATATATGTATATATACTTTTCACATTTTTGTAAATATCTCAACAACCAAGTAATAACTCCTCAGCCTCACATGAAAGCTCTCAACTAGATGAATAAAAATACTGCTGACAATATGTGTGTAACTTAAGTGGTTGCTGAGATATTTTAAGTTATTTACAAAATATTACAAATGTAATAGTTACCCCCAGGATTCACAAAGCTCTGTGCAAGAATAAGGCTAATCTTGCACAGAGTGGTTCATGCCCATTTAGAACAGCAACGTGCCTTGCATGTGCAAGAAGATGCGCTGCTGTTTAATCTACACGAACTGTGAACGAGTGCATGGGGCGTGTCTGAGTAGTGCATGGACACTAAACACGCCCCCTGCACTCAGAAAGTGCCATACGGCACTTTCTAAGCTGAACTGGCATAATATTAGAGCTTTGCTCTATTGTTATGCCATTATTTCAGTGTCCGCAGACAAAATGATCATTTTAGTGTCCGCTGACACTGAAATAAAAACGGCAATAAGAAAGCAATGCCGGGGATGTGTTACAGGTTCTGTTACACACCCCCTCCATTGCTAAAGTGCAATACGACACTTTTGCAACATCCTAAAGCAGGAATTGTGTGCAAATGTACATATAATGGGGGATAAACCCCCCAAAAGTGAAAAAGCACAAGCACAGCCCCACAAACATAGAACGTTGATAGAGAACAGGTCATGCATCAGCATGAATCATGTAAGGGCAGAAGTCTTAAAGCAAATGTATGGCAACATCCCCTCACAGCAGCTCATGTTACCAAAGGCACAAATGATGGGGGAAATAAAACTACATTAGGGACACACCTGAAAAACTGCCCTCATACACTTAGAAAGTTGATAGATAACAGGATATGCATTAGCAGCAGTCCCTGAAGGATAGAAGCCTGAAAGCCAAATAAATACCAGTATTTCACGAATACAGTCCCAAGCAGTCAGAACACCACAATACATACCCATATAACTTAATAATATAATAATAATATATAACTTTTTTTTCCAGTAGCCTAAAGATTGTTTTTTTCCAGTAGGCTAAGCATTGTTTAAGTGTAGCTAAGTGGGCGTGCACGTTATGGCCGTCTGCTTAGCATAGCTTAAATATCCCATAGGAGCTAAATGCAAATAGGTGAAGTTTCCAAGCTGAGGTAGTGTAGTGCTTAGAGTCATGACTTTATATGCAGGCATTCACAGTCCAAATCCCAAGACAGGTAACTTATTTTCCTATGTGAAAGTAGTATTAAAATTATTGTAGTAAACTTAAATTATGTAGCAACCTTTTTTTGTCAATCAGGGTAGTGTAGGAGTTCCAAACGTGAGATGTCAGTGTAGAAAAGATGTAAAACCCCCATATAAACACAAGTGCCCCATACAGTATAGTCACACAAGAATATAATTTAATGAAAGCACATAGGGGCATGTCATGGAAGGTAAACGTAAAATTATAACGTGTATATAAATATTATTTTATAAAATAAAATTATTAGTATACTATGCTTAAACGTGCCTTAATGACTCTGTATCCATCAGACCTTATTCTGCCCAGCAACAAAATAGTCAGCCCTGCCAAGATTCGAACCTAAGATGGTGTCCTCTACAATCACAGTAAAATACCATAACACCATCTGAGCTGTGAGAACTGTGAATGCTTTAACAAACATATCATGTATTCTGGTCATATAACATTAATGAAAAAAATAACAGTTCCAAGTGTCAAACCCATGATCATGGGCACTGTAGTCAGAAAAATGCACCACTACACCATTTGAGCTGCACTGATTAATGTTGCTTTTTCAAACATATCATGCAATAGAGGCATGCAACATTAGGGAGAAAGGTTTTAATCATGTGTTGTATATAGACATATACACACACACACACATACATATATATATATATATATATGTCTGATGAAACATATATATGAAAAAGTAGAATCATAATATAGATATACATATATAAAAATATGAAGGGAGGGAAAAAAATATATATATGTATATATATATATATATATATATATATATATATATATATATATATATATATATGTGTGTGTATATAACATCCCTCTCAACCCATAAAAGGGGGGGAATGGGCCACATATAGGGACAGATTTCAAATATTGCTGTTACAAATGAAGGCATTTGCTACAGCAACAAGGTGTGTTTAGGCCGACAATTACTGAATGATATGAGGATGGAAATTGAAATGTTATGTCATTATTTACTGACGTAAATTCTTGGATCATCACCATGATTTACCAGACAAATACAAATAAATTTTGGAACTGAACAAAAGTATGGGCCAAACATCTGGACATTCTGTAAAAATTCTGGCAGTAGAAAGGTATGCTTAGAACCCCTTAGTGCAGTGAATCTGGACCAAGCCTGACAAAGTCGGGGGACAAAGGCATGAAAATAGGGACATATCCAAAATATGTCAGTAGATAAGCTGAGAAAGTTGATGTAGTAACACTGTATGTCCTAACATATATCGACTGAAATTTCACAATTCCAGGACACAATTGCTTCTCATTAGTTAGTGACCTCAATCTGCACATCATCCCACTGATGTGTGAGGAATACACAACAGTTATGGGGACTAGACCAAAGATATCGGCCAGACACCTGGACATCCTACAAATATGTGGACATAACACAACAGTAGGGAAACTACACTGTGCTACCGAGCAATGTCCAAACTACAATCAGACTGACATAACATTACCCAAGTCCCGCTCTGGGGCTGTACACATGCATTAGCAAATATATCAGGTACTACAGGGATGTAACACTAGTGAAAAACAGACACTGGTGTGAAAGTGCATACCCCCAAAAAGTGCACCACATAATGACTGTGTGAGCAACAAAATCCCATTTGCCACTCACACATTATCCCTACATATGCTGACACAAGTCACAGTGTAGTGGGGATCGTGAGGTGTCATGGGACATGTCACAGTCTGCATGTACAAACATATACAGGCAAAAGGGAATCAGAAGCTGGAACAGCATGCACAGTCAGATAGAAAGGGCCCATGACACTCAAATGTACCCCCTCCCTACACAGCCCAAATAACATGTACACACTACACTGCTACACAATCCTGACAGTCCTTTAACAATGGGCAGACATACACAGACCTCTCAAATGTACAGTTTCCCACAGAATGTATAGGCAAAGGATGCATCTCTGTGGCCACTTCCTTGTTACATGTCTGGGGGTCTATGACATCACTGGGATGGTAGCAGGAATGAATGCAATAAATAATGTTACTACATACCTCTGAACCTCTTAGTGCATGACATCTGGACAAAGCCAGACATAATTGGGAGACAGAGGCCCAAACACAGGGATATACTGGACATATTACTGTGACAAATGTAGACAGTTGCTGGTGTTACCACCTTTGTTATAACATATCTTTTCTGAGGGATATGAAGTCAGTAACACCAATAGATGTTAGCATTTACTGACTGCATTCCCCAGAGTATCCTACCAATTAACCAAGGGCAACAACTGTGGGGAACAGACCAAACATATGAGCCATGCATCTGTACAGGGTCTAGAGGCCTCTGGACAGTGTAGATGTATGACAGCAGTGATGTAACAGAATGGAAATCCACTGACAGCTGTCAAATATGTCACCCAGCACTTTATGAAGTGCAGTAAGACCAACATGGCACTCCCCCACTTCACCTCTGGGCAATTACCCATGTATATTCAAATAAAGCATGCACTACAAGGGTGGAACTGTAGTGAAAAGCAGAGAGTGGTGCAAAAATGTCCACCCCAAAAACATTTCCACCACAGTCACAGCAACATACCACTACCCAAAATGAACTCTGGAGTAGAACAACTGTCTGAACAAACATATCCTGATTGCCAATCACACACTACACCAACAAATACTGGCCCAATCCACAGTGTACTGGGAATCCTGAGGTGTTACAGGACATTTCACAGTCAGCCCCTACAAGCATTACAGACAGGATAGACTGCCAGCAGCTGTCGCAGCATGCAGAGTCAGATAGGTATAGGATGTATGGCACTCTCATCTGCTGCTCTCCCTACCCAGCCCAACAAACATCTACACACAACGCTGCTACACAATCTTGGCAGTATATTCACAATGGCCAGACAGACATAACTGTCATATACACAAATTTCCTCAGAATTACCAGGGTGTGGAACCATAATCCTGGCCACCACTACATACCATGGCCAGGAGTCTGCCAGGTCATTGTCATGATAACTGGAATGCAGTTGGTAATTAATGATATACTATACCTCTGCACCTCATAGTGCAGTACATATGGGCAATGCATGATGTACATTTGGGACAGGGGGCCAGAAAGAGGGACATATCGCACATAATAGTGTTACAAACTGAAACAGTAGCTGGTGTTACATGTGTTGTTGTAACATAACATCCCTGAAGGATATGATGTCTGGAACACCAATGGATGTCAACAGTTACTGACTGCAATCCTCACATTATCCTACCAACCCCACAAAAACAGACATTGTTCGAGGAACAGACCAAGCATAACAGGCAAACATCTGGCTAGTCTGTGGACAATATGCCAGTTGAGAGGTATGTCAGAGGCATATCACTATCAGATGTCAAGACACCAAGTAAATGCATGTCCATACTAGCCCTGTCAATCTAGCAACCTCCCATGTGTATAACAGCACTAATAACATACAATCTGTACCCAATTCTGGAGCTTTGGTCCCCATGTTGTTGGCCTGTCTCCACATGTCCTGCCCTGTGAGGTATTTCCACCCACTGTCTGTGAAGCTGTAGCCCCTACACCTCCATAATGTCCCCTACACAGGCAAGGAAAATGGGCAAGGCCCACATGAAGGGTGTCCCATATGTTGGAACTAGCAGCAGTGTCCAGGCCAACACTACAATACTATGTGAGCATCTACATAGCTTTATGGCCTCAGCAATACTTGACAGGACAACATCAACCCCCTCAAAGTAGGCTGAACACCTGTGGTGGACAGCAGTCATACACAACTACCATCATAGGTGGAAATAATCGCAGGATGGGCTCAGAAGGAATGGGTGCCTCATTGGTAGTCATGTCATCTTGTTCTGCACAAGCAAATAAGGTCACAGGTGATGTACCCTAAGGTTGTCTTTGAGTGCAAACTGGAGACATCCACCAAGGCCAATCACTGGGCCTTTCAGACATGTGTCTGAAAGGCCCAGTGATTGGCCTTTCAGACATGTGTCTGCAGTTCCAGAGGCAACAGACATATCCACTCTGTAGTGGTGGTTCATAACACCACATACACATATGCCATGGATATAGGAAACTAGCTGCAGACAGGTGAAGTGAAAACATCACCCCCATCCCCACACCGCTCAGACCCATTCTGCAGTGCAGTCAACCACAGCTTGAGCACCGGCGATATCCCATCTGCACAGAGGACAGACAGAAAGTTGATAGAAAACAGGTTATGCATTAGCATTAATGTTCAGAAGGATACAAGTCTGAAACAGAAATGCATGCCATTATGTCATGACAGCAGTCCTCAATGACATGGCCGAAAACCACAATACTCTCCATTTAATATAGTAATATAATATCAATATCCAATAGGTGATAAATAAAAATATACAGGTCAAATCCCCAAATAAAGTTAGTGTAGTGGTTAGAGTCCCAGCTTTGCATGCAGGTGTACACAGTTCGAGTAATACAACAGGCAATCCAAATTTACTTGGGAAAGCAGTGTTAAAAGTGCTATGTTCATATTAAAATATGTGGTAAGTTATTTTTGTTACCCAGGGTAGTGTAGCTGGTGTAAAACGATGTGTTAGTGCATATAACATGAAAACAGCCATGTATACATGTGTCCCATACAGTATAGTCACACCCCTTGCTACTGTAATGAAAGCACATACAGCCATGTCATGTAATGGAAATCACATACACTTACTAAATGAAGTCATTAGTGTGGTATATTATGAGAATGAACTGTGAGCAATGGTTAGCAATGCTCAGCAGGTTTAACACCGCATTTCTGTTGTTCTCACACCTCTCTCTGGGGTTTGAGTGTCCAAATTCACCTCCAAAGTCTGTATAAATGCACAGCTGTTGCAGTATAAGAAATGGACAGCTATGGACCTTCTGTACATCCATCCTGCACATCTGTAGCTATCTTCCATATTGTTCTTCCCTCTGCGTGCCCCTTTCCACCACTTTCCTATCTGCCCTTCCTCTTTTCTTTTAAAGAATTAGTGTGGGTGTAAGTGTGAGTAAGTGGTTGTAAGAGCAACAGAATTACTACCCCTGGTAGGTCTTGAACCAAGGGCCCTGTATACCATAAGCAGAACAATGTACCACTACACCATTTGAACTGTAAGAATGATTGATGCTTTTTCCAACATATGCTCATTCAAGAGTAGGGAAAAGATTCCGTAGAATCAGTCAGGCATCTTATTTATACATATACACATGTATATATGTATGGAGCTCCATATATATGGACAAATATGTACATAATGCAAATAGTGTTATACATATAAAATATACACACACACACACATACACATATATATAATATATATAAACTATACATAGAAAAAAATATATAGCTATATATATATATATATATATATATATATATATATATATATATAAAATGAGTACTTTGAAACATCTAAAACCCAAAACATCTAAAACCCATAACATCAAATTTCATAACATCTACACTACAAATCACAAGAAAATAACATCCCCTCCACATATAACGACACCAAACTACCAAGCACACTTTTTACTATGTTTCTGCAGGGGGGCCCGCCTCCCCACCCCCCATAAATTAAATATTTCAACTCCAAGATCACACTACAGTGGGAAAAAGTTAATTTACAGTGGGAAAAAGTTAATTTCCTAACCCCACTGTATCAAACCCCCCTGCAGATACGTAGTATAAAGTGTGTTTGGTAGTTTGGTGTCATTATATGTCGTCATATGTGGATAGGATGTTATTTTCATGTGATTTGTACTATTAATGTTATGGGTTTTAGATGTTTTGGGTTTTAGATGTTCTGGTCTCAATGTTACGAAATTAGATGTCATGGGTTTTAGATATTTTGAAGGGGACGTATATATATATATATATATATATATATATATATATATATATATATATATGTTCATATGTAGTGGAGTCATACCTCAGAACCATACCTACCAACCCCTTACTGCAAGAAATCTGGCCCAAGGCTGTCCAAATGGGGGGACAATGGCACAAAACTACGGACATATTTCAAATATCGCTCTTATAAATGTAGAATGTTGCCAGACTGACAGGGCTTGTTTCAGCATACATGTTCTGAAGGATGTGAGTTCTGAAACTGAAATGTATGTCATCATTTACTGTCAGAAATCCTCAGATCCACACAGTGATTTACCAGGGATATGAACCTAATGCATCTGTGGAACAGGCCAGAAATATGAGCAATAAACCTTGACATACTGCAATAAACCAGGCAGTCCCAAGGTAGGCTCAGAACCACTTAGTGCAATGAACCTGTGCCAGGCCTGACAAAGTGGGGGGGAGCCATGGAAATAGGGACATATCTAACATACTGGAGTAGATAAGTTGACACAGCTGCTGCAGTAAACACCCTCATGTCTGTCCTAACATATATTGACTGAAATAGCACAAGTCCAACACTCAGTTACTTCCCACTAGTTAGTGACTGAAATCCTCACATCATCCCACTGATGTGTCAGAAATACACAACACTTATGGGGGCCAGGCAACACTACATCCTACAAATATCTGGACATAACATCACATTAGGGAAACTACATTCAGCTGCTAAGCATATCACCAAGCACTGTCCAAACTACAGTCAGACTGACACAACACTAACCCAAATCTGCTAGGGGGAATAACACATGTATTGACAAATATATCAGCCACTACAGGGATGTCACAGCACTGAAAAACAGACACCAGTGTGAAAGTGCATACCCACAACCAATTCAACCACAGTCACAGTGACATACTAGTAAGCCGAAGGAATAGTGCAGTATAAGGACTGTGTGAACAAAAACATCTCAACATGTTTGTCACTCACACCCTACGCCCACATATACTGGCCCAATTCACAGTGTACTATGATGCCTGACTGTGGTATGGGACATGTCTCAGTCTGATCCTGCAAACATATACAGCCAATAGACCACCAGAAACAGGAGCAGCATGCACAGGCAGATAGAAAAGGAACCATAACTCATACATCCACGCCCCTCCCTTCTACTTCTTCTGTTTTTTTCCCGGTTAGGGGTCACCACAGCAGATCACCTATCTGCTCATGATTGGCAGTGGAGTTTTTACAGTGTCGAGTTGCCAGCCCAATGCCCAACCTTCCACAGAAGGCACACACATGCACCCACTCTCACCTAGGGCCAATTTAGAGTGTCCAGTCCACCTACAGCATGTCTTTGGGATGTGGGAGGAAACCGGAGCACCTGGAGGAAACTCACACAACCACAGGGAGGATATGCAGACTCTGCACAGAAGGCACCCCAGCTGAGGATCAAACTAGAGAACCTCTTGCTGTGAGGTGGCAACGCTAACCGCTGCACCACCGCAGCCGCCCATCCTTGCCCCTCCCTACACATTTCAAATAACATTGGCACGTTACACTGCTACACAATCCTGACAGTCTATCAACAATTGCCAGACATACACAGACCTCGCAACCCACAGAATGTCCAGGCTTTCCCTTCATATATAAGGCCTCTTCCACATAACATATCTGGCAGTCTGATACATAGCTAGGATAATGTTAGGACTGTAAGCACTAAATAATCATATATCATACCTATCAACCTCTTACTGCATGACATCTGGACAAAGCCTGACATAATTGTGGGACAGCGGTCCAAAAACAGGGGCATTTTTGAAATATTGCTGTTATAAACTGACAATGCTGCTGTTGTAACATGGTTAGCTGTAACATATCTTTTCTGAGGGATATGAGGTCAGAAACACTGATGGATGTTAGGAGTTACTGACTGCAATCCCCAGAGTATGCTACTAATTTTCCAAAGACAAAAAATGTCTGAGGTACACATCAAACATAGGAGTTCAAATTCTAGCCATTCTGTGGACAGCCTTACAAGTGAGAGTTATGTCAAACACATAACACTGTCAGAGTTAAAATCACCCAGGAACTCCATGTCCACACAAACCCTGTTAGGCTAGCATTAATCCAAATGTATAACAGCAATACTTACATTCTGTCCCTATGTCTGGAACATTTTCCCCCATTCTGTCGGCCTGTCTCCACAGTTATGGTTATAAGAGGTATTTCCAAATACCCTCTGTGATGATGCTGTTCACACACCTCCATGAAGTCCCCCTCATTGGTAAGGAAAATGGTTAGTGCTCACATGATGTACTCAGTGATAGGAGTGTGTTGCCATGCCATTGGCTATATGAATAACAACACAGCTGTCCTGCATGCAATTATCAAGTGGGGGATGCCACTTGGTGCATAAGCCATCAGTTGCTCATGAGCATTACCTATAAAAGGCAAGCTGCTGCCTATGCAAAACAGATGCACACCCTACATCCTTGAGAGAGAGAGAGAGAGACAGAGAGAGAGACAGCAAAAAGAAAAAGAAAAACCACCCAGGACATAACCGCCTGCACTTAAATAAAACAAACAGGTATGTCAAGCAAGTAAACATGTAATGGACTGCAGTAGGGGACATGTAAGAATGGGAAATAGGAGCTGTAACATATATGTCTCAGCAAGACTTGCTGTACTGATATATTGCTGATAAGAACCTATGGCCATAGTATCTGGGTCTGTTTGCAGTGACATAGATCATAGGTCAGGCCCTTGAGTCACCCCAGGAAAGGATGGCTCACATATGACTATTACTGCAATGTGTGTTGAACAATACTGACTGTGACAATGCTAGGCCATCTACTGGGATGTTGTACATATCCATATCTTACTTGTGAATACAGCTATGATATACTTGGTTGTCTCAAAAATGTGAGAGACCTATACATGGTATTTTCATAGTAAAGTACTGTTGCACATGTGTGTGTTGAACTGCATGTGATATACTGAGCTCATACCATTAAACTGTCCAGTGTTATGCACACTGACCATATGTGTGCCTCATATTTGTAGTCATTTACTCATACAGTTGTGTTATGTCTGGCAAATCATTGGCAAATCTGTGAGGACTGACATTACAGCATCTATTTCTTTTTCTTCTGGCTGTTCCTGTTAGGGGTCGCCACAGTGGATCATCTGTTGCCATTTCAGCCTGTCCTCTGCATCCTGCTCTGTCACACCAACCATCTGCATGTCCTCTCTCACCACATCCAGGAAACTTATCTGAGGCCTTTCTCTTTTCCTCTTACCTGGCAGCTTCATCCTTACCATCCTTTTCCCAATATACTCAGCATCTCTCTCAGCACATGTCCAAACTGATGCAATCTTGCCTGTCTAGCATTGTCTCAAAACTGTCCAACATGGGCTGATCCTGTCATATACACATTGCTAATCCTGTCCACCCTCATTACAACCAGTGCAAATCCTAACATCTGTAACTCTGCCACATCAAACTCTGACTCATGCCACAACTCTCCCCAACCCATATAACATAGCTGGTCTCACTACCCTGTTGTAGACCTTCCCTTTCACGTTTTCTGATACTCGTATGTCACAAATCAGTACTGACACTCTTCTCCACCCTCTCCATCTTGCCTGTACTCTCTTCTTCACCTGTCCTCTACAGTCGTCATTACTCTGAAATGTTGATCCCAATCATTTATATTCATCCCCCATTGCCAACTCTACTCCCTGCATCCTCAACATTCCACTACCCTCCCTCTCATTCACACACAGATATTCTGTCTTAGTCCTGCTGACCTTCATTCCTCCCCTCTCTAGAGCATACCTCCACCTCTACAGGCTCTCCTAAATCTGTAACCTACTCTCAGTACAGATCACAATGTCATCTGCAAACATCATAGTCAATGGGGACTCCTGTATGATCTTGTCTGTCAACCTGACCATCAATATTGCAAATAAGAAAGGGCTCACAGCTGATCCCTGATGTCATCCCACCTCCACCTTAAACGCATCTGTCACTCCCAACACCGACCTCACCGCTGTCACACCACCCTTGTACATATCCTGTACCAGTCTTACATATATCTACGCCACTCATGTCTTCCTTATACAACACCACAACTCCCCTCTAGGCACCCCATCATATGATTTCTCTGTGTCCAGAAAGACACAAAGCAACTCCTGACCTTCTCTGTACTACTCCATCAACACTCTCAGAGCAAACATTGCATATGTAGTGCTCTTACCTGGCATGACAATATACTACTGACCACTACTCATCACCACCCTGCTTAACCTAGCTTCCACTACTCTTTCCCATGACTTCATGCTGTGACTGATTAATGTTATCCCTCTGTAGTTACTACAGCTCTGCACATCAACCTTATTCTTAAAATAGTACACAAAAACTCTCTCTCCACTCCACATGCAACCTCTCACTTTCCAAGATATCATTAAACAATCTGGTGAAAACACCACTGCCACTTCCCCTAAACACCTCCATGCTACCACAGGTATGTCATGTGGACCAACAGGCTTTCAAGTATTCATCGTCTTCATAGCTATCCTTACTTCCTCCTTGGTAAGCCAAAGAACTTCCTTATTCACCATAACCACATCATCCAACCCTCTGTCTCTCATTCTCTTCATTCATCAGCCTCTCAAAGTACTCGGTCCATCTGCTCAACACACTCTCCTCACTTGTGACTGCATTCCCCTCATTATCCTTTATCACCCTTATCTGCTGCTCATCTTTCCTAGCTCAGTCCCTCTGTCTAGCCAGCTGTTACAAGTCCTGTCATCCCTCCTTAGTGTCCGACCTGTCATACAAGTCATCATATTCCTCATGCTTAGCCTGTTCCACCTCTCTCTTTGCCATGTACCTCATCTCCTTATACTCATGTCTACTTTCCTCATCTCTCTGACAGTCCCACTCCTTCATCCCCAACCTCTTTCTCTGTATACTGTCCTGTACATCCTCAGTCCACCACCAGATGTCCTTGTACTCCTTCCTCCATCCACATGTCACACCAAGCACCTTTCGAGCCATCTTCCTCACTAGCTTTTCTGTACTTACCCAGATATTTGGTACATCGTCACTGCCACCCAGTGCCTGTCTTAACTCTTCCCTGAACTCAACCTCACAATCACCCTTTTCCATTTCCCACCATCTGATCCTTAGTGCTGCCGTCACACTCCCCCTCTTCTAGAGCATCAACGTCATCTTACAGACCAACAGTCTCTGCTGCCTAACTACACTTTCCCCTGTCACCACTTTACAGTCTCCAATCTCCCTCAAGCTGGCCTGCCTACATTGGATATATTCCACCTGTGTGCATCTCCCACTACTCTTGTATGTCATCCTGTGCTCCTCCCTCTTGTTATAGCATGTATTCACCACAGCCATGTCCATCCTTTTTGCAAAATCCACTACCATCTCACCATCTGCATTCCTTTGCTTAACACCATACATACCCATCCCTTCCTCGTCCCCTCTGTTCCCTTCACCAACATGGTCATTGAAATCTGCTGCAATCACCACTCTCTCACCGGTGGGTACAGTCATCACCATGACATCCAACTGACTTCACATTTCTCTTTCTCATCCACTGCACAAGCAACTTTCGTAGCATATGCACTAACAACATTCATCATTACACCATCCATTTCCAGATTCATAATCATCACTCTGTCAGACACTCATGTCATCCTCCAAACACACTCTTGGCATACTGTCCCATCAGGATAACCCCTACCCGCTTTCCCCTCCCATCCACACCCTAATAGGACAATTGTGATCTGGCTCCAATACACCTAGCTGTACTCCACTTCCATCTGGTCTCTTGCACACACAATATATCCACCTTCCTCTGGCCATCATATCAGCTAGCTCTGTCCCTATACCAGTCATACTGCCAACATTAAAAGTTCTTACCCTCACTACCACACTCCTAGTCTTTCTCCTCTCTTCCTGCCATATGAATGTTGGACATCATCCAGGGTATGTCTGTCAATGGAAAGGCTACTGTGCTATTGAATGAGTCAAGTGTGTTACAGCAATATTAAGATAGTGTCACTAATTTTGTCCCATTGCCCCCCCCCCCCCCATGTATGTGTGGCATCTTACAGATGTCCTGCTCTAATGGGTTGAGAGGGATGACTGAGCAGCAAGAGTGTAAATACAGTGTGCTATACTGACATAGAATAGAACTGTATTGCAAGTATTACCTGTGCACATATCAGTGTGAGTAGGTGTATCTGGCCGCCTCATAACAACAGACATGGAATGCAAAATGTCAGTTAAATAAGCTGCACATGTTGTACACTTGTGTAATCTTATTCACTGTGTATCCAATGAAGTGACATTTCTACAGCTACTAGTTGTTGCATTGCCCTGACACAGCCATGGGTACTGCAATAAGCATGATTATCTGTTTGAAATTGAAGAGGTATCCAGCTGTGTTATGACTATGTATCCATGCCTACTACGAACAGCTATATGAACACCAACATAGCTGTATGGATTCAGCAATATCTTACTCATAAAATCTGCCTCCACCAAAGTAGAGTAATCCCCTTTGCTGGACAGCAGCAATACACAAACCAAAGACTTGCTCCCTATATTGGCTGTACAGGGCAAGTTAGGAGCTGGCCCCAACTTGGCATCATGTCAGCCTCTGTCTGATCAAGCATATAAGGACACAGGTGGAGTACTGTATGGCTGACTATGAGTACAAATTGGACGCATCCACTAAGGTCAGTCACAAGGCCATCTTCACATATATCTGCAGTCTCAGAGGCAACAAACCACCCCACCCTGTAATGGCGGTCAGTCAGACCACATGCACACACATCACTCTCTGGCTCAGCATCACTATAGGTGGATATGCACAGCACCCACACCCCTCCCCTCATCACCAGTGAGCAGGTACATATTGCCTACTGAAAGGCAACAAACGTAGGTATCCATGGGACCTGATAACATCCCTGTCCACATCCTACATGAACTCTGCCATGTGCTCCCAGCTCCATTACACACTGTAGTCACACTAAGCCTTGGCACCATCCACACCCCATCTGCATTGAAGATGGCCAATGTCATCCCTCTACACAGACATGAATGAGGAGTAGAGGATTATGAAATTAACTAGCCCTCATTGTGTGGAATATGACACATCAGGATCAGCAGTGCAAGCAAGCAATGCTGATATATTTCAGGATTATATTGTGGTTGTGAGTGGTGGCTACTGGTATTCTATGTAGCTGTGCAGGTTCTGTACATACTGTTGCCAAATGTATGAGGTTCTGTGATGTGTTCCCTTTTTTATGTCTTCCAGGTGCAATGTCACATCAGCAAAGGTCTACTTTCTCAGCAACTGAGACAAATATAATCGTAGAAGCCATACTACAGAGCCATGCCATAATGTTTGGCTGGAGCGAGCAACATCTGTGGGAGAGGACCGACCTGTGGGACAACCTAGTCCACAGGGTAAATGATGTCGGCCTGCACACACATACATATGAGCAGGTCCGACATCATGCAAATGACCTCATACGCCATGCCCAGCAAAGGGCTGCTGCAGTGGCCAGGGGCCACATAGCCACAGGTGGGGGCCCAGCCATGCAGCCCCCACTGACACCCACCCACCAAGGAGCTCCTCAGCAACCTTGGGTACCCATCCCAGTACAACTTCAGGGTACAGACCCCCCACATGCTGGAGGTGGGTGGCACCCAGACAATGGACCGGGAGTGTACAGGTAAGACCCCAGTGGAGATTACTAGACTAGTGTAGCAGACATACTTGTATTTGTAGAGTATCTACGTGCATGTTTCAGGTCAGATTACAGTTGTGGATGGGGTTTTCTAATGCACAGAAATGCATATCTATGGTGAAGGACAGCAAATTGTGTAGTATTGGGGGTTGTACTGTAAATGTGCAGCCATTTTGCATCCATCCTGTACCAATGCCACACGTGAGTCTTCTGACAATACTTCTCTCCCACAACTACCTAGGTCCATCTGGTCTGCATGCAGGATGGCAGCCTGAAGCTGGTGAATATGGAATTGGTCTGTTCTGGTTTGCCAATACCCTAGGCATGTGAAGGCCATGCAATGTTCCATGCACAAAACTGTCACTCAAAGCCATATTGCTTTATTTGCATGCTCACTTGTGGTGGGGTTAACTGCATTGCATCACATTGGTCACCACAGGGGCCTATCTGAAGAGAATGTAACATCCCTGCAGCATACCTCACAACCTGTCACTGCAAGACTTCTGGACAGAGACCAAAAAAATGGGGGCACAAACGGCCTAAGGTTGGGACATGTGTGAAACATTAATCTCATACAGTGGATATAAACAGTGTACACACCCCTGTTATGATTCCAGGTGTTTGTGATATATATATATATATATATATATATATATATATATATATATATATACAAATTGAGACCACATTATATCAGTCCATACCTTTTCCAACCTGTAATATGACCTATGACATGAACAATTCAGTTGTAAAACCAATCAATCTCTGGGGGCACCAAATATGGTGTATACCAACCTTACAATAAGCTGGATGCATATGTGTGCACACCCTTCAAATAATATTTTATTGCAGCAACTTGTGATATTCTGACAGCATTCAGTCTGCTTGGGTACACACCTCCCATCAAGTAAAGGCACTCTGAGTAACACCAGATAACAGTCTTCTGTCCAAGTAGCATATTCATGACATTTGCTCGGTTGCCTGCTTGTCGACAGCTTACAAAGCAGCAAAGGGATCTCATATTTGAAAGGTATCCATCAAGAGTAGGGTACAACAACATTACCACAGCATTGCATACGCCATGGAACACAGTGGAGACAGTTATCAAAAGGTGGATTGAATATGGGACAACAGTGCTGTTGAAAAGAACCTGACGGCCCTCCAAAAATGATGACAAGTCATATCAAAACCTGGTCAAAGAGGCTGCCAGGAGACATACAGAACACTGAGGGAGTTGCAGGAATCTCTTGCAAGTACTGGTGTTGTGTACTTCATGTGAGAACACTCTTCCATATTCTGCATATGTCTGGCCTACGGGGTATGGTCAGAAGAGGGAAGCATTTCCCCACACCAAAAAACATCAAGGGGTGGATACAATTTGCAATACAGCACATCAAGTGTCCTAAAGGCATGCGTGAAAATGTGTTATGGTGTAATGAGACTATGGATTGACATCACAGCCACAATACCAAAAGGTATGTGTGGTCCACAAGCAACACCCCTCTTAACCTGAACACCAAATCCCCATGGTGAATCATAATGGTGGCAGTGGCCTGCTGTGGGGATGCTGTTCCAAAGCCAGAACTGGGCCTGTAGTTATGGTGGTGTGAATTCTGAACAGTTCTAAATAACACCCACATCTGGCCTAAATCCATTAGGCATCTGCAAGAACACTGAGGCTGGGGAGGGGTGTCAGCCTTCAACATGACAAAGAACGGAGGCATACACCCACAGCTACCTAAGAAAGGATCCACCTGAACACACTCATGGTTATGGATTGACCCAGCCAGAGGCTAGACCTACAACATATAAAAAAAACAGTGTGACCTGACAAGGGCTGTGCACATCAGCTGCCTTTGCAATCTAACAAAGTTGGGTGATCTTTGTATGGAAGAGTAGCCAAATAATGCCAAGTCAAGATATGCCATGCTGATAGACACCTTCACAAGAAGAGTTAATGCTGTAAGTCACTTACAAGGTGCTTCAACAAGGTATCATTTTAAGTGTGTGCACACTTATGCAACCACCATATTGTACATATTGCAGTCATTATATTTTACACATAACACATCTGTTTATCGATTTGATTTCACAGGTCATATGTCACATGAAAGGTGGGTAACATATTTGAATGCATTATTGCGGTGTCATCTCATATATTACAATAACATGGCATGTTAACAGGGTTGTGTACACTTATCATATCCACTGTAACCATAGAAGGTTGTTGGTGTAACAGGAATTGTGTGACCATAAATTTACTGCTGGTTTGGAGGTCTGACACTCAAATGTATGTCATTAATCAGGGATGTCACTCCTCAGATCATCCCAATTATGTATCGTAGAAACACAGGGGTTATGAGACACAGAGCAAACATATAAGCAAGACATCTACACATGCTGCGATAATCTGTAAAGTTGTGAGTTATGTTCTGTAGTACTTGCCACTGTGCTATACAGGTGAACAGCAATGATGTGTACATGGGTGCAGTCTGAGCTGGGGAAAGGCCATCACCTACTAACACTAATCACATATCCCAGAGCTCTGTATCGTTAGTTACATGTAGTAAAACTGGCTGCAATGCATGATGTTGAGGGCCGTGTGTCATGCATGTCACCATTTGGGTAATGTGTGGTCTGTGTAACAGATTTGTGCCAACTCACCTGTAAGTGTGTGTGTGTGTGTGTGTGTGTGTGTGTGTGTGTGTGTGTGTGTGTGTGTGTGTGTGTGTGTGTGTCTGTACCAGCCAAGCTCAAACTGCAGGTATTAATGTACATATGTTGTCTTCCCCTCACAGGTGGGATGGGGTTTGGGGTTCCTCCTGCTTGGAAACTGATGTCATTATCTCTGCAGACTCTGACAATGATGATAGGAATACTGAGGTACAAGTCGGGTTTTCAGGGGCTGAATCCATGCCATTGGTTGGCATCCCACTCTTGTCCACACCATCCCTACACACAGTGACAATACCCTCACATACCCCCTCACCAGTGGCCACAGATGATGGACAGTTGGAAAGGTGGTGTCATTGAACAGGCTAGTGTGGTCACTATGGCAGGTATGAGTATAGACACTGGCCATAGACAGAGTGCAGGCGAGGTCCCACACAGGTGGATGGATAGGGGTGCTCACAGGAGGACCACTGCTCATCAATCCGCTTTCACAAGTGCCACAGCAGGAGTCACCAGATGCATGTTTCGGACTGTCATGGATGCACAGGCACATAGTGAATGCC
The DNA here is from genome assembly GCF_019279795.1 of Protopterus annectens. NCBI lineage: Eukaryota > Metazoa > Chordata > Ceratodontiformes > Protopteridae > Protopterus > Protopterus annectens. Next base: position 1,348,870,974 of record NC_056733.1, on the reverse strand, counting down.
ACACCAGATAAATACTCAAGGTGGTGGATGCAGCTTTCCCTGATTTACGTGGCAACATACATGACCTTGTTGAGGCCACACATCAAAGTACTGAGGTCATGAATAGACGGTGGGGTAAGACCTTGGCAATCCTCGACCATGGCATGTCTGTGCTACAGCATGTGGTGGGAGATGGGCATCAGCCACGTGGACATAGGTCAGCACCAACAACAGCTGAGAGTCTATGGGCCATGCACCTTCACACTCCCATAGTGGCAGTGACACCAGCACTACCAAAGGGGGGGGGTTGCTGTCCACATCACACTAGAGCAGGCCATGGGCACATGGTCCTGTTCAGTCCCATCAGAGACATGGATCCAGCAGACAGCAGTCACCATCAGGAAACAGTACTGCATCTGGCCTTGGGCCTGGTGGTGCCAGTGATACCCCTGGCAGGACCAGTTCCCGTGTCCATGGCTGAGGACAGTGAACTGGACACCCTGCCATGTATGGTCCACAGCTGTGCAACATACCCCTGTGTAGGGCAGCCACATGGTGTGACTATGTGCATACATACACACACACACATATCTGTATCACAGACAGGTCACCTCCAGACACACACAGCACCTCTGCACAGTCCATCTATTGGATCTCCCTCCAAACACACACACATGATGTCAAACATATGGCCCAGCCTAGGCCTCTGGCAAACCCACACCACACCACACCCTGTGCATATGATGATACCTGTGCCACATCCCTGTCATTCATACCATCGCTGCAAGGACATACTAATATGGTTCTGATGCACAGGGTGACTATAGTACAGTGTAGCTATGCAATACTATGTAAGGTGCTGTCTGCTTGCATTTGTTATGGGTACACATACAGGTGTATGCACCTTATTAGCCAGGATGTATTATTGCTGTTAGTACCACTGACTGAATGTAGTCTTACATGTTGTATTCTGTTTGTGTTCCAGGTGTCTGTGTGTCTGCAGGGTATGGCCCTGCAGATATTCCCAAGAGGGACTATGTCAGAGTGGGAATACACTGACTGTGTCATAGGCAAGCTACAGCTTTATATGTACATGTACCAGGTGTGTATGTATGCAACAGTGTGTGAGAGACATTGTGGTCAGACAGTGTGACCTTGCATACATACCCATTATCACAGACAGTAGCATAAAGACATGTCAGCTCAGTGTTGTGTAGTACCACAGGCTCATACACACAAAACAGGTTACTGCAGTACTGTCAGCAGGTCCCTCACAAGCATAGCCATTACATTAACTGCAACAGATTCACCTGTCAACACCTGCTGGCTGTGTCATTTCTTTCCCATACACTCAACCCTGATGCAATTGATGAGGGCATGCATGATACTGTGTATGACAAGTTTGTGGTATGTATTCCTGAGTTCACCGGGTGGAACAGGGAGACAAAATTGTATATTCTTTGTATACACACAGTAAAGACTGCCACAGGGGATGTGCACGCAGTAACATAAACACTATTGGCAATAGACAGATTAGTAAACCTACATTTCCACCTTAATGTACTGTACTACTACATACACATAACATGCCCCACATAGATTACATGCATGGGATATAACACACTGCCTCTTACAACACATAATGTTCTGAATGCCTTCATGGATGGTGAGATAATCCACCAGAAATAGGATGTGGAGTTATGTATTGCTCCTACAAGCCTGGACAAGTGATAGTATAGCAGACATTGTATCAGCATGATGTTTCAGTCAGGTATGATGCCTGATGATGCCATGTGTGGAACTACACTCACTGTGGCTGATTTGGCAACATTATCACATACATGGGTATTGTTAAGAGACACAGACCACATATAGGTTGCAAACATCTGGATATTCCATAGACATCTTTACAGAGGACTGGTAAGGTGTGCACAATGATTTAACATACTGCATGTTTGGCAGATGCTGCTACCACTCTATATAAAGTAATGCCATTGAGAGGTGGTAAACAGGCATGGATGGTACACAAATCAAAATAGTATCAGCCAAACAGGATATGATCTTTACCCAAAGACATGCACACTATTTCTAGTATTGAGATTAGAATCCCTACTTATCTAGTTATTTCTACTATAGTGTTACACAGTTATCAGACACACCATGGAGTTTACATAATTTCACCTAGTCCCAAGGTACTTCTAAGGTGAATGACATCAGCAGGCCTAGTAAAGTAGGGTGATAGGAAGTTTACAGGGTGGTAAACAACTCAAAATGGTATAACACACACACACTATATGATTCTCACACAAACAGTTGCCGGTAGTGAGATTTGAACCCCTGCCTATCTAGTTATTTCTACTATAGTGTTATGCAGTTATCAGATAGAGCTTATATGATTTCACCTACTCCCAAGGTACTTTTAAGGTGAATGACATCACCAGGCCTAGTAAAGTAGGGTGGTGGGAAGTTTACAGGGTGGTACACAACTCAAAATGGTATAACATACATTATATGATTCTCACACAAGCACTTGCCAGTATTGAGATTAGAACCCTACCTATCTAGTTATTCCTACTATAGTGTTACAGTTATCAGACATGCCATGGAGCTTACATAATTTCACCTACACCCAAGGTACTTCTCAGGTGAATGACATCAGCAGGCCTGGTAAAGTAGGGTGATGCAAAGTTTACAGGGTAGTATACAACTCAAAATGGTATATGATTCTCTCACAAACACACACACATACACTTGCCAGTATTGAGATGAGAGCCCCTGCCTATCTAGTTATTTGTATTATAGTTTTACGCAGTTATTGCATGTGCTACAGAGCTTACTGGGCTAATAACTGGCCAAAGGTGCTGAAACTGCACAGCTGAGGTAAACTGTTACAGGTGCCAGAAAGTCTGCCTTTTTCCCTTAGATCTTGCTAGTTCTTTATCTCCTGCACTTCACATACCCTAATAGCTTTGCACTTCAACAGGTTTTTTTATCAATTATTGTAGCACACCTGGCAGCCATCAGCAGTATTTGTTCCTCACGAAATTAGCTCCAGTACATAGTGGTGCAGCGGTAGCATTGTTGTCACACAGCAAGAGGTTCTCCCATTCGATTCTCAGCTGAAGTGCCTTCTGTGTGGAGACTGCATGTCCTCCCCGCAGTCAAGTGGTGTTCGAAAGACATGCGTGAATAGGCATGCCTTCATTGAAGGTTGGGCATCAAGCTGGCACCTTGGCACCATGAAAATTTACTGCCAATCATTAGCGGACTGGAGTTCCGCTGTGGCGACCCCTAACTGGGAAAAGCCAAAGGAACAACTTAGTAGTTATAATCACCCCTCCTGGCATGATTAAAGTGCAGCTCTCTGTGCTTTTGCACATTAATCTGGTGCACTTGAGCATTCTGAGGCACTATTACAGCTGCCTCATGTACACAGACAACCCTCTCCTCTAATCTCCCAACACTCAGACTTGTGAGAGATACCCCTATATCACCAAATTGGAAGATATACACTCTCCAGTGAAGACTGGACTAGCTGGTCAAGAGGAGAAGGGTCAACACCTGCAACACACCACATGGAACACATACCCCTCCAGTACACCCACTATCACAGCTCTGACAAACAAACAACCACACACTTACCTTCACAGAGGCACTCAATAGATATATACCCAAACAGCGGAGACCACCAAGACAGACACCCACTCAACCACCACAACACAGCACAAACCACAGGACACATATCTCACCTACACAGTGTGCCCCTCAACCTAAACCCCAAAGGCTAACCACCTTGCCTAATATAGTAATCATAGGTGACTCAATAGTGAGGCACACAGATGTCCCACTGACTAGGTTGAACCTGGAGGAGGTAACAGTCAGATGTCTATCAGGTGCCAGAATCCAACACATAACACTCCCAGTCAGGTCACTCCACAACAAATACAAGTATCACTCTGTCATTGTCCATGTGTGTGTGTTAATGACCTGAGACGCACCTCCATGGACTATATGAAAAAGACATGGTGGAGGTCTCAGAGTATGTGGGCCAGGCAGGTATGACAGTAGCACTGAGCAGTATACTACTGTCACTCAGAATGATACCGCAGTACAAATAACAAATGATTCAACTTCAACAATTAGCTTAAGTTTCTGGTGTCACTCTCATGGGATCCAGTATCTGTCTGCTTGGGATGACATGATTGACAGTCTGCGATGGCTTGCATCTGTCACCCATGGGTTTCCAGGTACTGGCTTAGTGTCTTGCCACCCCTTTATTGCCTTTTTAGTCAGTATTCCAGATCAAATTACCACCATAACAGCTATACATATATGCAATCTGAGGGTCATGCTGCTCAACACTAAACATCCACATCTCGAGATGCAGCCACTTGAAGCACTCCTCAAAATGGAGAACATTGACATTTGTGCTGTAACAGAGTCCTGGTTTACAGCAGCAGACAGCAGCCGTGCACTACCAGCCTGTGACTCATTCCACACCTGTCAGCTCCAAAACATGGAACACAGCTGCAAAGGCGGTGGTGTCTCCATATTAATAATTGATATGCACACGCCCAGAGTAGTATCCCAGCATAATGCATCTGAAATACTTCAGGTACAACTGACATTGGGTAATAGTGCAATCCAGGTCATAGTCTGCTATGGGTCCACATCCATGTCCCTAGATGCTCAATCCACATTCCTCAACACCCTGGAATCTGTCAAGGTCCAACCCAACACTCTCATACTAGGAGAGTTCAACTACCCTTCCATCAACTGGGTAAGATACTCAAGCACCAATACACTGGCCCAATGTTTCTTGGAATTCATCAGTTCCAATGCCATGGACCAGCTCATTCTGACATCCAGTAGAGGAAGCAACGTCCTTGACCTGTGTTGATTACTGACATATGGGACCGTTGCTTGATAACAGTAGTCAATCGCTACCTGGTCAGATCCAACATAGAGTAATTACCATGGAAATCAACATCTCACCCAAACACACCCCCGCAAAACTAACCACCATGAAAAACTTCTCCAAAGCTGACTATGGACTTATAAGAACAGAGGTGGCTAACTTCACAGCACCCATGCCAATGGAAAATACCTGCATGACTGCCAAATCATACAGAAATGCACTGTATAAACATGTACATCAATGCATGGAACTAGCCATATCCAACTGAACCATGAAGCTCTCTTCCAAACACTGGAGGCCAATCTGATGGTCCCCTGCCATTAATAACCTGTACAACAGAATGAAGACACTGTTGCAGAAAAAGGTGGAGTCCCAGGAGTGGTGAAACTCCCTTATTACCCTCAACAACAACTTGAGATCCCTCATGCAATCACCTAAAGCCACCTATGATGGCGGAATTGCAACTGACTCTAACAACGATCACAAATCCTTTAATATTTATATCCAGAACCTCCACGCCTATACCCAGAAGTACTTTGAGTTACCACACAATGCTGCTCCTATACTGAGCCAACAGATATTGCCAACATTCTTGCCAACACATTCAGTGACAGTTTTACCCCTCTCTCCTCCCCTAGGGGAACAATCAGAATGCCAGAAGAATGCCAGGCACCCAGGATTGCTGCCACCCAGGTTACACCTGCATTGTCCATGGGCAAGAATACAGCTTCCATGGGGCCCCAAATTATACCTGGCTATGTTTTACATGAACTACAAAGATACCTGGCACAACATCTTTGTGCCCTGTTCAGTCACACCCTCACCTCAGGCTTTATCCCTCCCAAATGGCGCACTCCTACAGTCATCCCTCTCCATAAAGGTGTGGCAACTACAGACCCTGGGAATTATCAGTCCAATAGCCTGACAAGTCTGTACAGCTATGGAGTGCATCATCAGGGACCTGATCGACAAACATATATGTAATCTCCTAACTCTGGACCCCACACAGTTTGGCTTTGTGAAAGGGGGATCATGCCTGCTCAACCTGGTTGACTTCTTTGAGTCAGGCACCAGGGCTTTGTATGACAGTAAGGCACTGCATACAACCTACATCAATCTGGCCAAGACTCTTGATACCATTCCTCAGAGAGGAATTACTGATGAAGCCACCAATCTAGGCATCAACCCCTATATCACTAGGGGGTTGCAAATTGCCTCACAGATAGAAAACACAGTGTGAAAGTAGCAAGCTCCAAGTCAGACTGCTAGCCAGTCATGAGTGGAGTCCCACAGGGATCAGTCCTGGCTACTCTCCTGTTCAGCATGCACTTCTGAGGAGTCCAGGCCAACACAAAGGAAATCTGTCTGACAAAGTTCACAAACAACTGCAAGCTGGGAGCCATCATTAACTCCACAAGTGATGCAGACATTCTACAGAAAGGCCTCACTGAGACCACTGACTGGTGTGGAAACCATGGCTTGAAGCTTAACACCACAAAATACATCAGCCCCTTTGGTAAAATCCCAGTTTCCAATAAGTACCACATTGATGGGAGCCCACTGAACACTGTAGGTGTTATAAGAGATCTGGGGACACAGGCTGACAGCAACCTCTCCTTTAACCACCACATTGCCACTGTGGACAGGAAATCCCTCTGTGTGGCACATCTTACCAAGGGTTTTGCATCCAGGAAGAAAGAGGTAATTGTCTCTGTGTACCCTTCCCTCATTACACCAATCATCAAGTATAATGGCCTATTTGGCATGTATCTTACTAGACACCTGCAACAGCTGGAGAGACCACAGAAGTACCTCACAATGCGGATCCTAGGCATTAAACACATACAGACAGATTCAAAGGACTCCAGCTATTCTCTGTCTCATATCACCTACTTAGAGGTGATCTCTGTTTGACTTGCAAAGCCATGTCTGACCCAGATCTTTTGCAAATGCTATATCTAAGGCATCCCAAAGACATCCCAAGCTCTGTACCACACGCTGCAGGGACCTTGACCTCATTACCACAATCAACACAACATACTGGAGGGACAGGTTCCTCACCCAGAGACTGCACATGCCCTGGAATAGACTTCCCATACATGTCAAGCAAAGCACCTAGATGACCCTGTTCCAGAGAGGTCTTGATGAGTGGATGGGTAATAGAAGATTCACCCCAGGGATCACTATAGTGGCTCTACTTGATGGGGGCACTGGGAACTAATGTCCGGTGGCACAATGGCAGGGCACTTCTATGGGCTAGGCTTGTAACAGCTCCAGGGACATTAGCCTAGTACGCACCTATGAACCTATAAGAGGAGTGACATTGGCATGACTGATAAAGTAGGCCAGTGGGTGGGTTACTTATCAAAATGCTTCTTCCTACAAGGTACACACTTACACACCCATACACATTTGCCAGATCTGAGAGAAGAACCCCTGCCTATCTAGTTATTTGTACTGTAGTGTTACACAGTTATCGCATGTGCTACAGAGATTACTGAATTGACAACTGGCCAAAGGTGCTGAAAGGGGAATGACATCAGTATGACTGATAAAGTATGCCAGTATGTGGGACACTTATCAAAATACTTCTCCCTACAAACATACACACTTATACACCCACACACACATTTGCCAGATCTGAGAGTAGACCCCCTGCCTGTCTAGTTATTTGTACTGTAGTATTACACAGTTATCACATGCCCTACAGAGCTTATTGGACTGGCAACAGGCCAAATGTGCTGATAAGGGGAATGACATTAGCATGACTGATAAAGTATGCCAGTGGGTGAGAAAATTATCATTATTCTTACATACACACACACAATCATTTGCCAGATTTCAGATTAGAGCCCCTGTCCAGCTAGTAATTTGTACTATAGTGTTACACAGTTATCACACACACTACAGAGCTTACTAGGCTGACACCTGGCCAAAGGTGCTGATAAGAGGAATGACATTAGCAGGAGTGCTAAAGTAGGACAGTCAGTGGGAGACTTATCAAAATACATCTTCTCACAAGCATACACTCATTTTCCAGCTCTGAGATTAGAACCCTGTCTAGCTAGAGATTTGTACTACAGCGCTATGCAGTTATCACACACGCTAAGGAGCTTATTGAGCTGACAACTGGCCAAATGTGCCAATAAGGGGAATGACATCAGCAAAACTGATAAAGTAGAGCACTGGGGAGTGTCGTGGGTGAGAATATCCTAAAACTGTTTCACCTACAAACAAACAAACACATACTCCCTCACTCTTACATACACAGCTGTCACCCACCCACCCACACACACAGTTGCCAGTATTGAAATTAGAACTCCTACCAACCTAGTTATTTGTACTATAGTGTTATGCAATTATCACATGTGCTACAGAGCTTACAGGGGTAATCAGTGTCCAATAGTACTTCTAAGGTGAATGAAAGTAGCAGATCATGTAAAGTAGGCCAATGTGAAGTGCACTGAGTGGGAAGAGTCTTGTAATACTTGGACCTATGGAGACGCACACACAGACACAGACATGCACACACACACACACACACACACACACACACACACACAAACACACACACAGGTGATGTGATATTATAAACTCATCCTCAGTACTGTTACACAATGGGGCTCACCTTTTATGCTGGCACATGCAACTGTTTACAACTGGTATGCCACTGTCTACAACAGGACATCACTGTATGCCATTCAGGGAATCCATGTGTGTGACTCACTCTGTCTGTGTCCCCCTGTCTCTCTCTCTGCATCACTGTCTGTCTCTCAGTTCCCCACATCTATGTGTGTGTATGCTTGACATATGTTATCTGTTGCCCATATATATGTGTGTTTATCTCATGCAACAGATGCAGTTATATCACATGTGGGCCACCTACAGCTAGCTGAGGGTAATCCTGTCTGATGTGTGTGTGTGTGTGTGTGGGGGGGGGCAGTTGAGGTGTACATAGCTGTCTGTATGCAAGGACATATATACACAATACAGTCATATATTCCGATGTGGGTTCCAACATATCCTGTGATTCTCTAAGTGTAGGAGCAAGTGTGACCTTCTATAGTTAGGGTGGTACTCCATTCCAGAGATAGGTGTACTCCAGTCCAGAGTTTTGTGTGCTACAGCCATACCTCTCAGGAGTACACTGGACTTTCCTCAGGGTACTTGTTTTGTTTAGCAGACATTTTCTGGCAATCTGTAGTCTGAAAAGGCACTGTATTGTGTCATTACCTAGTGCCAGACATCCACAGATCGTCACAGTGCTTTACCAGTGGAATACTAGTTGTATGATGTATAGACCAATATTACGAGGGCAGCTATGTAAATTCTTGCCCAACAAGGCTATTTGTGAGGTGGGGCTATGGCCAGTGTAGTAATGACACACAGCTGTGTAAACCATCCAGCAAACTGGTGATATAGTGGCTGGGGATCTCCTGCTTGTGTGTATCTTTGTAACCTAGCATGTCATATTCTTGTGTGTGCATACCTCTGACCTGTACATGTTTTGGCAGGATGTCCAGGTGATTGCCTAGAGGTTTCATCCTTTCTATGTACACTTGTGTTTTGATGGCAAGTTAGTTACATATAATTGAAGTGTGATATTACAAAATAATACAGATATTACTGTTTCAGAATACATAACCTTCAGACCATTCCCCCTACTGCAAACCCCTCACTCTACTAACTTTCTCAGTATGTAAGGACAATATTTACAACACATGCGTATCATTGTGCCTTTGTTCCACTTTTCTTTCTGCCCTTGTCCAGACATCTTGCTGTCAAAGGTTGGGAGTTATGGGTGTGGATACAGAGTGCATTCAACTGTGCAGGCATGTCCATTATTTGTAAAAGCAAACATAAGAAAAAGGATTATTGAGAATGACCACTGGTAACTGTACCACAAAGCAGTTATAGTCACAAAAGCCTTAGCACCTCTGCTATGCATCCTTCAAGGTGTCACTGATATGTGTAGTATATTCCACATAGCACTGTGACTTCCAGGTATGTCAGTGGCAGAACAGTGGGTGTCACTGACATGCATAACACTTGGCACTGCAGTTATCTGCACATGTCCCTGTCAAAGGCAGCACTGTATCTAGGGCAGTACAAGATGACTGCCAGGAGAATGTGCTGCCCAGATCCAGATAGTATTAACCACACATACACATAGATCATTGACCCCTGCATATTGTGGACAGGTAACATGTTTTCATGTGTATTGGTATGGCCCTGCCGATGTGTGCTGTGTTGCTATTTCCATGCTAACATATATGTTACTGCATTTCTGTGGGTATATGGGGGGTGCACACCTGTCAACTGTACACATTTGCATGGACTGTGCTGATATTTGCTTTACATTTTGGTTCCGTTTACCATACTATTGTGCCCTGTCTTGGGGACTGGAAGCATATCAGTAAAGAGCCCAGGTCAGATTGTACTGGCATACATTTGAGTTTCAGACTTCTTACCCTTCACAGCCTTACTGCAACTGAGGGTCCTGCTGTGCTATCACTGTGTGAGTCTGTAGGGGGTTAATTCAACATTGCCACCATTTGTGTGCCTATACCAGACATTTCTCTGTGGTTTTCTACAGCTGACTTGCTGTGTAGGTGTGAGGGGTGGTTATGGGACCCCCACCCTGACATCCATGATTGTGAACTATGACTCCCCAGTTAGTTGTCCCCACACCTATACTGCAGTGGGATTTGCCACTTTGGTTACTACTGCATAGTGTGTGAAGACCAGTTTTGGCCAGATATTTCCTGGTGTCCCACATAGCTGTCAGTTGTGTGCTGCTATCCCAGTAGGCCACCCCATTCCCTTGCATACATGCAGCATTACCATAGATACACTAGCAGAACATACTATTCCATTCATTTATTGTTAAGAAGACAGACTTACCTTGTGGTTGCAGCGGTTGTGAGGACGGTGCTTGAGGGCCGCCTATGTTGGATGCACACAGTACACTGCCTATACATGGTAAGTTACAGGTAATGTAATGTGTGTGTCATCCATTTTACTGTGTGTGAGAGTGAGAGAGAGAGGTGTCAGTCCCTGGAGTCCCTACAGTGTCAGTGTGTGTGCTATGTGTTGCCTCTTTGCCAAAGTGTGAGCATACTGGGCACGCCTCCGTCTGCCTATGGGAGCAGGATCAGGGGCCTCCTCCTGTGAGTCTTTCTGTGCCTGTGGGGACCTTGGCAATGGCGGTGGGCTATGTGGCCCTTCCCCATGCTGTTCTTACTGCAGCTGTTTCGGAAGGATCATATTGTGTATCATGGCACATACTATGAACATGTGTGCGCATGTGGCTGGAGAGTACTACGAGGCTCCACCAAATATGTCAAGGCAGTGGAACCATGACTTGAACATCCCAAACACACGCTCTATTATGATCTAGGTTTGTGTGTGTGCCTCGTTATGGTGTTCTTGTGTGGGTGTGTTTGCATTTCTGATGGATGTCATCATCCATGGCTCCAGTGCATAGCCAGCATCCCCCACCAGATGGCCATATGGGATGGCCCCACTGCCAAATGCTTGGTACAGCTGTGACGAATGTCAGATGTAGGAGTCATGATAGCTTTCAGTGCTGCCAGCACACACATCATGATAATGTCCCGGGCATAGGTTCATAGGTTCATACTAGGCTATCTGCCGTAGGGCATTTATAAGCCTAGCCAGAGTGTGTTTCGCTTTTGCCACCCATTTTAAATTAATTTTGCTTTGCCCTTTTTCGAGGTTAGTATACTGTGCCTCTGTCTAACAGTGACACAGAAGTCATACCCGGGGTAAACCTATGATCTCCCATCCACTCATCAAGATTCCTCTTGAAGAGAGTCAATGAGGGACTGTGCCTAACCTGGACTGGGATTTTATTCCAGAGTGAAGGGAGCCTCTGGGTTATGAATCTGTCCCTCCAGCATGTCCTATTTATTTCAGTGCTGAGGTTCAAGTCTCTCAAGCGCGTAGCTCGATGGGATTTGGATTTTCTGAGGTGCAGCATGTCCATTAATTCTGGGTTGGACATGGCTTTATACATCAGGCACAGATCGCCTCTGAGCAGGCAGAATGCCACTGAGTAGAGCTGGAGTTTCTTTAACCGGGCAGCATATGGCATCTGTTTGAGCCCTTTGAGCCTCTTGGTGAGGTACTTTTGGGGTCTTTCCAGTTGATGCAGGTGTCTGGTAAGGTACATCCCAAAAGGGGCATTGTACTCAATTATAGGCCTGATGAGGGATGAGTAAAGAGGCACGATGACGTCCCCTGATCTAGATGTTAATCCCTTCATGATTAGGTGGGCTATATAAAATGTTTTTCTAACCACTTTGGCCACGTGGTTGTCAAATGAGAGATTGCTATCAACTTGGGTCCCCAGGTCCCTAATTACTTCTTCTGTACTTAATGGATTAACACCTATGTGGTAATTTGTGGGCACTTTGTTTTTGCCAAAGGGGATGACTATACACTTTTTGGCATTTAGCTTGAGGCCATGGCTCTGGCACCAGTTGTCTGTTTCTATGAGGCCCTTTTGGAGGATGCTTGTGTCGGCTGGAGAGTCGATTATGGCGCCCAGTTTGCAGTCATCTGCAAACATGGTCAGCCACAGTCCTTCCGTGTTGGCCTGTACCTCCGAGAAATATATACCGAAAAAGAGAGGTCCCAGGACTGAACCTTGTGGGATGCCACTTGTAACTGGTTTGGAGTCTGACATGGCTCCAGCAATTCTAACCATGTGGGTTCTGTCCTTGAGCCAGTTTGCAACCCATCTAGTGACATAGGGGTTTATATTTAAGCTGGTGAGCTTATCTATAATGCCCAAGTGGGGTATTGTATCGAAGGCTTTTGCAAGGTCCAGGTAGGCTGTGTGGACCACCTTCCCCTCGTCAATGGCCTTGGTGACTGTTTCAAAGAAATTGACCAGGTTTAAGAGGCAGGATCTGCACTTAACAAAGCCGAACTGGGTAGGATCCAGTGTCTGTAGGTCCCCAATATTTATTTATGAGGTCCATGATGATCCTTTCCATAGCTTTGCAGACCAAGCTAGTCAGGCTTATGGGGTGATAGTTTCCAGGATCCGTTGAGGCACCACCTTTGTGGAGAGGGACCACTGTTGCTGTACACCACTCTTTGGGCACATATCCTGTAGTAAGGCTGAGATTGAACAGTAGGTTTATGTTTGGGTTTAGCTCTTCTTGGAGTTCATGTAGGACGCAGCCCGGGACACTGTCTGGTTCCATTGATGCTGTGTTTTTTGCTTTGGAGAGGCCGGCTGTTACCTGAGCATCTGAGATGTCAGGAGGGAAGCACTCTGCTGGGATAGATATTTGCCCTTTTGGTGGGGGGGGGGGTTTGTGCTGAACCTGTCAGCTAGGATGTTGGCAATGTCTGTGGGTTCAGTGTATTTTTTGTCATTTTGGACTAATTCTGAGCATATCCGGGAATTCCCACCAAGGTTCCTAACATAACTAAAGAAAGCCTTGTGATTATCCTTAGTGTCCTGTGCAATTTTTCTCTCGAAGCTGGCCTTAGACGATTTTATGAGTGCCCGTAGTTTTTTGCTAATGCTGATCAGAGATGCCTTCCCTTTTTGAGATTTTGCTCTATTATGTAGTAGCTTCCTTCTTCTATTCTATAGTTTGTTTATGGCTGGGGTCCACCAGACAGGAAGTCTGCCTTTGGAGGATTGGGTCTTGGTTTTATTTGGGATTGCATGATTCATGCATTCCTGAAGGTGTTCATAGAATGCGTTTATAAAGGATTCTGTGGTCTGGGCTGTATTTTCCACAGGCCCGGGGGCTTTGAAGGATTCCACCTTGGTTTTGAGGAGTGTGAAATTTGCTTTAGAGAAGTTTTTCACTGTGGTTTTCTGGGCAGGGGGTGGGGTTGGGATGTGAATATCCAGTGAGATTAGTTTATGGTCTGATCTTACCAGTGAGGGATACACTTCTGGTCTGGAGCACAGAGTCCCCATGTTGGTGATGATCAGGTCCAGTATGTTTTCCCCTCTTGTGGGAGTGGTAACAAGTTGTTCCATAGCATTTGAGTTTATAAATTCTAGGAACCTTTGGGCTAGGGTGTTGGAGCTAGAGTAATGCTCCCAGTCTATGTTTGGGTAGTTGAAGTCGCCCAATATAATGGTGTTTGGAGAGACCTTCATATTTTCCAGTGTTCTCAGGAAGGCCGAGTGGGGTTCCTGGGTTTGGGAGGGTGGTCTGTAACAGGCTATAAACTGGAAGGCAATTTTACCCACTGTTAGTTGCACATGGATAGTCTCTGATGCTTTGTGCTGTGCCACCAACCTGGAGGTGTGGGTATCTTTGACGAATATTGATACTCCCCCTCCTTTTGTGGTTCGGTCCAAGTTCCGAAAAACATGGTATGAGGTATAACCTGGTAGTGCTGGGGTGCTCTAGTGAACCTTGAACCAGGTTTCTGTTACTGCATAGATATTGATGTTCTCCATGCTAAGGAGAGTTTTGAGTGCGTGCATCTTGAGGTTTAGACTTATGGCATTGAGTAGCATTACTCTTAGTTTCTTATCCCTTGTGATACCTATGGAGGTGGGTTTGTCTTTTGAGCCTTGCCTAAAAAAGGCACTATGGGGGTAGCAAGAGCCTTTGCCAATATCCGAAAGCCCAGGGGTGACAGGTGCAAGCTGTCTCTAGCAAAGCATCGTGGCTTGTCGAGCATGTCATCCCAGGCTGACAGGCATTGGATCCCCTTTGAATGACACCAATACTTAAGCCAATTGTTGAAATCGATCATCTTGTCTTCATATTGTGGCATCATTCTTGGTGAGGGTAAGATGCTACTCAAGGTCAGGGTCATACTGGCCTGGGCTACATGCTCAGAGAGCTCTTCTATGTCTCTTTTCATGCAGTCCAGGGAGGTACGTCTCAGGTCATTCACACCAGCATGGACAATGACTGAGTCATATTTGTACTTGCCTTGGAGTGACCTAGTGCTTGTGTTATGTGGCGGATCCTAGCGCCCAACAGGCAGCTCACCATGACCTTCTCCTTGTTTAGCCTGGTGAGCGGGACGTCAGTGTGCCTGACGATAGAGTCACCTATTACAAGTGTATCAGCTGTGTTGTTTAGCCTTAAGGGCTGTGACAGTTCGGCACACTGGCTTCATGAGCTATGTGTTGCACGTGTTTTGTTTTGGGGTAGCGGTTGCTTGGGTGTCTGCTTTGGAGGTCTCTGCAGCTTAGGCAGATTTTTATTTAGAGCCTCCGAGTATATTTTTGTATGTTTATGTGTTTGGTTTGCTGTCGTGGTAGGTCTATGTGAGACTGGAATTGCAGTGAGTGTGGTTTCCTTCTCCTCCTGACTGGTTACGCCAGTACTGAGTTGAGAGAGCTTAGCCTCCAGTTTGGCTATATGGTTGCATCTCTCACATGTGTTAGAATTTGTTGGGAGGAGGAGAGGGTTGTCTGTGTACATGAGGCAGTTGTAACATTGCCTCAAGATTCCCAGATTCACCAGCTGGACCGAAGAGGAGATTGACAACTGACCTTTGGACATGCTAGGATAGTATTGGGAATTCCTTTATAATTGAAAAAAAGGGCCAGTGGGGAACAAGGTACTCAAGGGGAGTTTGTGAGGGTGTAGTGCTTTTAATTTTTTAGTGCTGACATATAATTGCTTTAGTGAGCAAGTGCCAGGTAACTTAAATGCAAAAACAACAAACAGTAACTTTCTTTCAAGTGAAACAAGGAAATAAGTACAGTAAGCAATGCAGATATCACTAGGGTTCCACAGAAGCACTGAAAAGCCGCATTTTAGGTGGAATTAGCACATGACATGGCAGTTGATGGAGGGGAAGCCCATGTGGTTTATGTAGACCCTACCCTGTTCACTGGGTGGTGCTTTTATGTGGATGTGCATGCAGTCTATGGCACCCAGTACCTCTGGGTATTCTGTTACATGGTGGAAGAGATGCATATTCCTGTTCCTCTCCTCATGGGTATTGGGGAAGTAAATGTTCTCACCAGCATGTGGTAGCATGGCATCCAGGAACTGGTGGAGTACCCTGGATGCAGATGCCTGTGAGACCCCCATGATGTTCCCAGTAGGTCTTTGGAAAGTACCTGTAGCTAGAATTCTTAAGGCTACACATACCTTGATATCCACTGGGATGGGTTCCCCTCTCTTGGTTCTAGCTCTGAGTTGAGGCCGGCACAGCTCAGTGTTTTGCTGAAGTATGTCTCTGTCCACCCTGTAGCACTCTACTATCTCCAGATCTTGTAGCCCCCGATAGGTTACCCTGGGTCTGAACACTCTTCTCCTCCTCCTTGGTCTGTGGCGGTCGTCAGAATTATCCTCCTCTCAGCCGTCAGTTTCTAGCACATACTGATGGATCAAAGCAATGGCAGCCCCTAACATTTTTCCAGTTAAAATTCCCCCGCATGTATAGACCAGTGGTGCAGAGTTTGTAGGAAAAACCAGACTGTAAGAGGTTTGCATAGTTTATACTCTTGTGCTGCAGATGCTGCCTGTATGATTGACTGACTATGATACATTCCAGCTGCCACCTGTATTACTCATGGCTTTGCTTTGGCCACTGTGAGTGTTAGAGGCATTAGTGGAAATTTGTGCACAATTGCCTTTATTCTGCTGTTGCCCTTTTTTAATTATTTTTTACTTACATCTCCCATTTTCAGCTGTGCGGCCACCTGCCAACTGTACTATTGTGTGCTTTGCTTGGCCAATTGTGAGTTGCAAGACTCCCATATTAGTGATTTCTACTTCATTTCTCCTTTATTGTGCTGTTGCCCTTTATTTCTTTTTTTGACATCTCCTCTCATTTTCAGCTATGCAGCTACTTCTCAGCTATATTATTGAGGGCTTTCAGTGGCCCATTGTGAGTTGTAGAATCCTATATTGGTGATTTGTACTGCATTTCCCTTGTTCTGCTCTTTCCTTTTTTCATATACCCTTCCTGTTTAAGCCCTGGCATACCACCCAGACCCATTTAGCTAGTGTAAACAGCAAGAAATTTCCCTGGGTGTGAATATGCTCCTCAGTTCATGGAATAAATGTATACAGCCTCAGACACACCCCCTTGCTTAGCTGGGCTTAGCTAAGCACAAACCCGGGCAACAGAGCTCCAATGTGCTTACAGCAAGCATGACACAACCCCTTTTCATGTTAGTTGCTCCTCCTGTCTACACGATGGTGTTACCACACCTACACGGTTAGGTGCAGTGTGGCACTTAGAAGAATTTTGTGATTCAGTATAAGTTCCCTCATTAACATACCCCACAGCCTTCATCCGTAGTTACTGCCCTACACAAGAGCCTTCCCCCCTTAGCAACAACTGTTCTCTGCCATTGTTTTGATTCTGCTTGCCATTGACTATAATGGCAAAATGCAGCTTTCCCCTAAAATGGACTTTTCATATTTATTTTTTTTATTTTCCCCACAATCTCATTTGCGCACCACTCCCCTATGCTTAAAAGGCCAAGATCGGCAAAAAAATAATAAACTTTTATTTTTTGAAAAACTAAACACTTTAACATGCCAATGGCAATATATTTGGCCACTGGTATGCCTACAGATTAGGGTACATGCTTTTATTGGAGCTGTCATAGCTCCGTTTTAATTTTTGCAGAAATTTATTCTGCTAGTAGCCGAATACATCTCTGCAGCTTTCACTGTTCTTGCATGGCTACCTACCTGCTTCCTGGATCACTATTCTACCTCATTTGCGTGTTTTTCACCAGCAAATGAGGTAATTAGCAGAATAGTGTCGGTTCGCTCATGCACATCAAAATGGCACATTCATGGATCGCTCGGCAGCCATATTCCATGCAGGAGCAGCTACACTGCTCCTGCATGGAAATTTAGCATCATGAATCCCGGAGACTGTGTTTATTGTGACTTATAAAATTTGGTTTAAGACCGAGAACCTAAAGACTACTACCACTGTAAAAAGAGTTTGTGCTGAGTAGTTTGATATTTACACTTCTTTCATAACCTGTATGTGAGGGCATAATTTGATTCTGTCAAAAGTCTTTGGCTCTGCCAATTGGAAGTTACAGTGCAATTCTATTAGAATGAATGAGTTAAAGAAACAAAATATTCATCACCAGATAAACAAAAGACGTTAGCATGACAGATTTATATCCTAATGTATCCCCCACCTCTGCAACAAATTTCCACTACATGCAAAGCACAGTAGTACTCTTGCTACTCTCAAGGTAAACCTGCATGGAATACATTCATAATGCTAAACAGCTGAATACCAAATGACATTACATCAATCACAAAAGTTCAAAACTCACAATGCCAAAAAACGCAGGACATGTTCTATGCAGGGAGGTACCCCCCACAACACCATGAGGGGAGTGTGTCCCCCATCCCTGCTAATGATATTTCCCAACTCCAAGATTACACTGTAGAAGGAAAAGGGTATAACACCAGTCCCTGCTGCATCAGGATCTTATTTGTTTGGCCAATATAATGCCTTTTGGCATTTCGGCCATTTAGCATTATGTCTGTAACCCAACCTAGATAGATGGATAAGTGACCTCATATTCTCTCCAGTCTATCTTGTGTTGCCCTCTTTGTGGTTGAAGGGACATTTTGAATATGGGTTATCAGCTTGGCTTGTAATGGTCTGCAGACTGATTGCCTAGATTAGCTATGAACTGTCTTTGACTTGGGTCATTGATCTATAAATATTACATAGTCATGGATCACAATTTTCTAAACAGTCCAGTTGCATGTACTGTTTTAGGAGTTTGCACTTTGTATATCACAAACTAAAACTACAATGTGGTCTAATTTTCACTATATGCAGGCATCTGCCCTTGGATGAAGTTGTTTCTCCATCTTTGTGTTTTATCACTGCCTCAGAGATTCTTTTTACCCACTAGATATTGAGATATGTTCTTGCATTTAGGTTTTAGAATGCTTAGCTGGTAGTCTCTGCCTTTCAGTGCCTGAGAATTATTCTGACTTGTATTCAAACAACCAGTCTGGGAGAAGTTAACACAAGTGCATAAAGACTTTGCAATAGCTGGAATTTGTCTGTGAAATCTTTGACTTCTTATCCTCATTCTTTTCATCCTGACTCTTCCTTTAGTTTAAAAATTAAGTCCTGCTTCATCAGCTCTTTTCTTGTTGTCCACTAGGCTTTCACAGGTTGGATCCTTCTCACTTTTTTTCCCTACCTGATCCTGGCTGTTATGTTCTCAGATGAGAAAAATATAAGAAAATGAGGCAATCATGCTGTTATCTTCCTGGTAATGTCAACAGGGTTACTGACTGTCCTTCACATGGGTAACATTAATTAAGTACAGTTAATGATATGCTATTATAGCAATAACCGACTATGTCAGTGTGGTATATTAAAGATTTACCCATGGCTGGAGTGGTTTAACCATGAGGGTGAAGCCCAAGTGATTAAATAAAGTCAACCATGGGTAAATTTCAGTATACCACAACCACGGAGATGGTTATTGCTGTTATACAATGATATTATTTAAGAAAAAAAGTACTTAGCTTTCTTAAATAATGTCTTTGTATAACGGTGCATTACTGTTCTTCCGCGGCTGATGGTATACTGCTTCCTTGTGTTGATGTACTGTGCATTCATATGGGACTTGCTCTCCCACACATACCCAGTACATCAGTGCTCGGTAAAGTAAGCGACAGAGAAAAGAAGATCTCCGTTGCTTTGCTTTTCCTTTCTTTTTTTTTTTTTTGGTTCGGGAAGTTTAGGGTAAGAGAGTACGACAGAATGGAGGAAATACAAGGGAAATCAGGTACGTGTCTTAGGTCTTAAACAGCTTACCTGATTTCCCTTGTATTTTCTGCATGGTGTCTCTCTCATATGTCAGGAGTCCGAACTACAAATTTTGTGTTTATTTTTGTTGAATAAAAAAGTTAAAATTAAAGAATATACCAACGGAAAAAAGTCCGGATGATCGAACCTTTTTCCGTTGGTATATTCTCGGATTTACAAAGGGCACGCTGGTTGGGCTGGCCAATCAGCGTGCTTATTTTAGAATGGTAACGGCCAGTCATTGTATAATAAATGTTACCACTGATAGATTGAATTTCAGATTTCAAACGCACGTTAACTGAAATTTTTAACATAGATTTGCTGTTACTGCATTTTATTAAGCACCTAATTTAGTCAACACTAGTTATCTATACGTGTATGTACAGCCATCTAATTTGCCCCTCTTCAAGTTTATGTTCACAAGCACTTGCTTTATTTTTTTTTTTTTTTTGCTATTTGTTGTTTGTTTGTTTATGGTAATTGGACATGATCAGTCTGAAGATAGGCATGTTTCTAAAGTTAATAGGACTACTAAAATTGTAATTGTAAGTATGTTGTCTCAGTTCATTTTAGTTGCACCATACTTTTAAGGCTGAGGGGCAGACTGATAAATTATTCCATATTTGAATATAGCTTTATCATACTGGATGTAATGCAAACAGCAGAGTATGTTTCTAATTTTTTTTTTTTTTTGCCTCCACAGCCGCAGAGTGCCGAGTTGTTCCACTATGACAGTAGCAATGCTGTAAACTGGGGAATGAGAGGTGAGAAAAGTACAAGTATGTGGTCTGAGACTGTGGCTAATGGCAAAGAGCCTGAGTGCATATGACAAGTCAACCATAATAGAGGGGAAGCTTATAAGAGCTTTGTATAATTACAGAATCAATTGCCTTCTTTTCATATCCCATGCCACAGATCTAACTGAAAAAATACAACATAGAAAAGCACTGTTACATCATAAAAGATGTCTTTTTTAATATCATGTTTAAAACAACATTGGTATATTTTTGCATTTCTTTCATTTTATCAGTTTTATGAAGTTGTGAATTGGAAATATGGTTATGGTTATACTGTTCATAATCTTCTGAGCTGGCTGAAGGAGGCAGATAACCAGTGGCAGTTCCAGGTTTCCTTTCTTGCTGGGGCACAATAAGGACACAGTAGCTAGTTAATAGGGCATGTAGGACATCTGAAGAAAAAAATTAAAAAAAATGCATCATCACAATGCACAATCCATTGTTAAATATGAAAGAACATTTCCCTAAGTTCCCTATATTTCCACAGTCTAATGTACGTATATATTTTACATGTCTTGGCAATATACACAACGCAGCATAACTACATTTTTGTGCTCAAGGATTACGGTTTGGATGAAGTGCTGGTATGGTTCAATGTAGCAAATCAATGCTGCAGCCAACAGTGCAACAGAAGTGGTAGAGACTTTGTGCCTCAGTAAAAAGAGAAAAACAATATCATAGCACAAACTGAAGAACAGCAAGTTGTGCTTGTTTTTCTATGATTTGAGATTTGGATTTAATTTAAAATTTATTCCAAAAATTACAGCAAACACACTGACAGACCTTTACTAAACAAAAAAAAAAATACTCTCACATTGAAGACGGACATAGCATGAGTAACAATAAGCTTCTCTTCCCTTAAAACTGCCCATGTATTGAAAATGCACCTGACAACCCATTGAACTACAAGAGACCTGCTGGGATTCATAGACAAACAGCATATAGTGACAAACTAATTAGTGATTATATGAAGTTTACAGGAATTCATAAAATACATATGTAACACGTTTACTAACAGTGTGGGCAGCCCTCTGGATACAATTGACCCTTTAAGGAGCAGCCCAGGACTACTGTTTGATAAAGTGACTTGGTCAGAGTCACACAGAAGACAAAGGCTGAGGGAATCAAACTGCTCTACTAGAAGCTACTCATTTACACCTCATAGCCTTATTCCTCTGTACCAAGTACCAAATAAACTGCTGTTGCCCCAAAACCTAACACAGTGCATTTCACACCAGTGTTCCTGCAAAAAAAGTTAAAGTAAAAATGCATTTGTAACATTAAACTTGTAGATTTTATGTTGTCCAATTTATTCACTGCCAAATAAACACAATGTCAACTGTCAACAAAACAAGGAACTCAAGAATCATACCCAGCCAGGTTGCCATTACGATGCTCATGTTTACTACAATCAGTTCCTTCCTTTACACCATGTGCACTTTGAATGCAGGAACTAAGCATTTACACACATGCACACATGCATACACACACACACACAAACACACACACACACACACACACACACACACACACACACACACATACACACACACACACACACACACACACACACACACGCACACACACACACACACACACACACACACACACACACACACACACACACACACATTACCAATTTCAGCCTTTTGCATGACTGTGTGCACTTAGATGTTTGCTTGCAATTAAATTAATGAACAGATGTAGAAATAATGACGTAGAAATGTATTTCAGCTCACTGCTGTGAGAACCATACAGTGCAATTGATTGCACTCCATGCCTTCCCAGCCTCTTAGCTCAAGAATCAGAGACAAATACCCACAAATCAAGAAGAGATTTTAAATATTTCTGTTATAAAGTCTGAACTTCCCATGCCTGTCATTATTTAATGACTGCAACCCACAACAAATTGCTAGAAAGCCAGAAATTTTACAGACAGCAGACCAAACACTTTTTAACTTTTTTATTTAAGAAATGCAAGTTCACCACTAGCTTGTCACCTGTGGTCCCTATGGACAGAGGTAGTTTGTAGACGCTCTGAGGCACAGGCATATACAAAAACCATTCTAGCCAGTGAACATTAATAATTGGGAAAGTTGGGCCATGAGTGTGTAGGCTTAAAAAGGCTCTAGGGCCTTTAGCCTAGTAACATCCTATGATCCCATGTTCCTACAATTCTAGAAAAAGCTAAAAATGATGGGGGATCAAAGACTCCCAAAAGGGACAAATTGTAACTATTATTTTCCTTTATCTGTTTGTTTAACCAGCTAATACCACTGAAAAAGTGCCAGTTGTCAGATGGGAACCCAGTAGCTCTGAGTGACATGCTCATAAGTCACACAGTAGGCAAATGGAGGTGGAAGAATTCAAACCCTATAGTTCTGACTACAGCAAACAGTTTGTTAACAAATCCGAGACTTAAGTATCAGATAACTCTAATTCACCTAAAAGGTAGCAGGACAATGGGTGCTGCAGGAACCTGCATTTTCTGAAGAATAAGGACTATGAAATGTTAATTACTGGCATTACTGGCTAGCATTATTGACTGATTAGAATCCTTAATAATTTAACAGAAAACAAGCAGTTGTAAATATGTGACAAAATCAGGGATTTCCTGCAAAATTAGAGACAGATAAGAGACAGAGTATACTAACTCACTTAAAAAATTTAGCAGAATAGCAGATTTTACATCTGCATGCATTTTGTGAACAACAACTAAGAAACTTTTAATGATTGGCATTACTGACTGTCTGTAATTCTTAATGATTTATCAGAAAATTATGTTATTAAAAGTCTGGCAGTTAGTGCAGTGGATTAATTCTCCAAGCTCTTAATGTACTGCTTCCTGTAGTTAAGGGTATAGGACCTGAATTTTCTACCTCCATTTGCTACGTAACTATGTAACTCTGAGGAAGATATTTAAGTAGACAATACTACTGGATTGTCCCAGTCTCCTGTGTACACAGTTCTGAGGCTGGGACTTCCTAGTAAAACAAATAAAAAGCCAAAGCATAGGCAAATTGTTTTGTAAATCCTAGTTAAATATGTAAAAAGAGGCCAGAACATATACAAAATTTTCTGTAAATACTTGGTGACTTACCAGAATGTGGAGTGTAACAGGACTCAAAGGTCCACAATATAAGTTGCCTTTGGTCCAAGAACTTGAAGGTACGAGGAAGACACACACGTACATATACTCTTACATATGCACTCCCCATTCCGATTCAAGAGAGATAAAAACTATAACAAGATCTCCAAATGGCTATTGCATTCTGTGAGCTATGCACAAAATTTTCACTAGTCCTAGAATCTCTTTCTCATCCTCAACATAAGTATCATATTCCTTGATGATTTTAATGAGAATCTGTTTATACACCAAATAGATTTTGTCTTGAAAAATATTTCTTAATTTAAGCATAAGCAAGTTTCATTTGACTCAGTTGTGCAGCTAGTAAAGAAAAAGTGATGAATATTCTGTGAGCCTGGATACAAGGCCAGTAACTATGTCCTCTCATTTAGCCGATTTTAAGTCACCCTAAGTCCATATGTTCTTTCAGCAGATTTGTCAGCTAAATGTTCCCAGTTATCACTAATACTCTGTTTTCCACTGGGCGCGCTGCTAGCTGAATAGTAGTGTTTGATGTTAATGATCTTTCCCTTTGAAATGTTTTTGCTTCATCTCATAAATTTCAAAACTATTTGCAGTTTATTCCAGCTTAAGTGGCAGAATACAACCAACTAAATTGATTCACAACTTAGACAAAGAAAGAGTCAACAAAAAAAAATAATCTGGCTTATAACTAGCACATCAAAACAGAAACCACTTAAATGAATGTGTTTAAAAGTCTAAAATAAGAGGTATGCCCACAACATGAATGAATATAAACTGATGCTCTGTTGGAAGGCCAGGTACAAAATATTTGCATTTATGTTCATAGGTTCATAGGTAAGTACTAGGCTAGCTGTTTTTGCAAGACATTTTAAGCCAAGTCAATTTCTCTTTTGGTATTTGAATTAACCTATCCCATTTGGTGTTATATTGGCAATATCCTGCTGATGGTTGACAATTTTATATTACCACTAATGAGAATAAATGGGAATATACCATATGTAATTTATATGATGCTGTAGTTAGGGAAAGTTATCATGTATGACACTGAAAATCAAAAGGCTAATTCTGAATCAGGAAGTGCAAAAAAAAACTAATAATGATAATAATACTTAAAACGTATATGGAAATGTTGTATTAGTGCATCATGAAACAAAGGCAAGTAAAGAGAGAGAAATATACACACACACACACACACACACACACACATATATATATATATATATATATATATATATATATATATGGGTCTACTTCATTTGATCGAAAGACCATTTGACCTAAACCCATTTGATCGAAAACCAGTATTCAAGGTATAAAACTGGGATTTGTTCCACTCCCCAATGTCGTGCAACCCTGGAGTTGGTATATATAGTTAGGGGGTGGGGGGTGCAGCCCCCCACACTGGGGGGGTGTGGTGGGAGAAGCCCCCCACCTATTTTCATTTAAAATCTGTACTTTTTGTTTTACTTTCTTCTTTTAAAGGAAACTGGGTGGGGGACTTCACCCCCACACACCCCTAACTATATATACCAACTCCAGGGTAGCACGACATTGGGGAGGGGCACATATCCCAGTTTTATGCCTTGAATACTGGTTTTCGATCAAATGAACTCTCGATCAAATGCGTTTAGGTCAAATGGTCTCTCAATCAAATGAAGTAAACCCATACATATGTATAAATATAAATATATATATATATATATATATATATATATATATATATATATATAAGTACAGTCTATAGCAAGTAGCACACTGAAGATGTATGCTTTACTGCTGTGTAAAAGTGTAAAAGGCAGCACAGTAAACACGAGCAGTATCCAACCTACATGTGTGAAGGATCAGTTTATCCAATCTGTCTATCTTAGCTGTCTAGTCCTCTATCTCTCTCTCTATCTGTCTCTCTCTCTACCTACTCTACCTATCAATATCTGTCTTTGTGTCTACCCATTTAGCTATCTATCTATCTATCTATCTATCTATATGTATGAATGATGGAATAGTGATGTGGAAACAACTCAAAGACAGCCTCTGACGTTGTGCTGTGCAAGCCACATATGTTGAAAAAATAGAATATAAGCTTACCTACACACCAGGACAATGCCCAGGTCATTGCGTATGCATGTAGGCAGGACTGATCATATGAGGTAATGTGTCATTGTAATTATATATATTAATCTAGTAATAAGTATCCTTGTTCAGCAGAATATTATACGGGTCCCTCTCCTGATGGAGATGTTTACCTCCTGGGTGATCTAAGGTCTGAATAGTAGAATGCAAATAGCATTTACATAGTTATACTTGTTCTGCAGGGTATGGGATAGAGTGCTTTTTGACATGTACTTTCTGGCCAGGAGGGTACACAGGTGATGGTGAGTAAGCAAAGGAATCATCCTATTATTGTTAGTCCTGGTGATCTATCTTCTAGACTTCCTATGTTCATAATTATGTTCAAATAACTCTAGGTTAGATGCAGCAGTGTCTGGTAGAGTTGCGAACTATTCATATGCTTAAAGTGGAACTTTTTTATACAAACAAAAGATTTATCAAGGGAAACCATACTCAGAACCAGAGCAAAGGAATGTATTTCATTTTTTTGCTAAAATAATAATGCTTAATTTTGCAGAATTTGAGCTGTTTCTGTTGTTTCATATAATTTTAAGGTATTCCATAAACAAAATTAGTTTTGAATGTAGCTGTTAGTGTAAACTTGGGAAATAGTTTTGCTCTAAAATCTCAGGATGTTTGTAATTTTTCATGCTTTTCAAAAGACACAAGTGCCCAAATGAGGACTGTCCTTTGTAAAGAGTGACAGGTAATATATATCTGAATAAGACTGAATGTCTCCAGAATGTAGTGATGACAAAATATGCATTTGTTCAATATGTTGTTGCAAGTTGCAACTTCTGCATTTTCCTATATGCTATCTGAGAGAGGTGAGTAGAATACCTGAAATATTTTGCTGCTGGAAAGCATGGTTTTGGTTACTGATGGTTGCCTTCTCATTTTGTTTATTATAAAGTGCAGCTATGGTGCTATATTCTCACTGGCCATGGATCAATACACATTTCACACAAAATATCATAACCTTTGGTTGCTTTTGTTGACAATAATGCAGCAATAAGGCTAGATCTTTTAAGGTAGGACTGATGCTCATGGCTTTCTATTGAAATCTTGAGACTCAAATTACAGGAGAAGAGCAAATATTGAACATTGCTCATCCCCTTTAAACTTTTGTTTTTCAGGGGAACAAGTCTCCTGCACCCCTAAAGTCATATATTTGTCAATGCTATGATCACCGTACCTCAGAACAAAAGGAAATTATATGAGAAATGGCAATCTCTAACTTTGTTTATGCAAGTCCAAATTATCAGCCTTTTAGGTTACAGATATATAGTAAAGCTCTTTGCACATCTCACTTGCAGTCAGGAATGTTCTAGCCTAAAGACTTGAAATACCCTATCATCACAAAAAAAAAACATTTGCCAGAAATACTTTCCAAAACCAAACCTACATCATCTTTGGAACCTGATAACATATCATGTTGCCTGATGAACAGCACTAAACATGCATTGATGAACCCCCTCCTATCACTGTACAGCCTGAGCTTGTCTATTAGCTTTGTCTCCAAGGTTTGGCATGCAGCAGTTGTGATTGCTCTTCACAAGTGTGATCCCATGATGGACCCCTGGAATTACAGATACATCACCCATATGAGCCTTGTGCAAGGCCATGGAACAAGTCATAACAGACCTGATAAACTACGATATAAAAATCTTATAAGACGTGACCCCAAGCACTTTGGCTTGGTTAAAGCTAGATCCTGTCTAATGAACTGAGTACATTTTTTGAGAGAGTATCACAAGCCATGGACAGTAGTCATGCTGTCCATACACCATACCTTGATCTCAGCAAAGCATTTGATACTGTATCATATGGCAACATTATCAAAAAGCTAAATTAATCATCAATCAAAAATCAATAAATACACCTAATCAATCTCTACATAGCTAGATGGATACTAATTGGCTGAGAAACAGAACTCATACCACGTGGGTGGAGATGTGAGGCCTCAGAGAGCATGAAAGTAACCAGTGGAACATGATTGGGCTCTGTGCTAGTACCTTTTCTATATCTGCATATGCTTTTCTGATTTCCAAATCAAAAATCAGGAACTCTGGTAAACCAAATTTGCCAGCAGTTGTAAACTGTGTGTTATACTTTAATGTCTTTCTGCTATGTAGAAGCTACAAAGGGAAATTGCACATTAGTAACTGGTACACTGACAGTAGGCTTAAACTAAATGCTAAAAATGAAATATTGTTGCTTTCAGTAAATATACCTTCCATCCAGGTTATAGTAAAGAGAACACCCCACTCCAAAATGAAGGTGTGGAAACCTTGGAATATGGGTAGATAACTCCCTTTTCCTTTGACCATCTTGTTGTTATGGTGGTCAGGAAATCCTTTTATCTGGCACAACTGATAACAAAGAAAGTAAGTAAGTAAACTTTATTGTCACTCAGACCGTACAACCATAACGTGCACAGCTGAATGAAATTCTGTTCCTTCAAGCTCATGATACAACACAGACCATCACAACAATAAAACACAAGCACTTACATCACATATACAGTAAACACGCACATGACGGATTCCCAACCAACCGAAGCTCCATCTCCGCACCAGCAAGTCCCAGTCCAGTTTCCCCAATCCAATACAAACAAGCTTCAAGAGTCCAGATCAGCACACATCCAAGCAGACAGTCTGGTCTCCACCATCTTCCCTCATCCAGGGCAACAACCACACTCTCCACGATCCACCATCCACTCTGACACCAACCTCATCTCCGCCAGCAACAGTCCAGTTCCAACTTTACAATCCACTAGAATCCGGCACAACTCCCTTGGACACCATCCAGCAACCAGTCACCACCATCCTTCCTCTCGGCATGCCTCTTCACATACAGACCTGAACAGCAACGACCAGGCCAATCACTCCAGCCATGCCAACTACTCCAGCTACCTGAACTAATCTGGAACAGCCCCTGGTCCAATCGATCCACCAACACCATGGCTGCTTTCTCTCCACACTCGGTCACCGGCAACACAAACAAATAAACAAACAAACAAACAAAGGGTATTCCATTTATTCCACAGAAATCTTTATCCCTATATATTCTGTACTGATCAAACCAATCACAGAATACAATGTCCCCTTCAGGATGAATCTTACTAAACATATCAAGGAGTTAGAGAGACTCAAAAGTTCCTGACAAAAAAGATAATGGGACTAAAGAACCTGAGCTATCATAAGAGGCTGGAGACCTTGACCCCATATCCAGTGTCATACAGACCCCTTAAGGGGGATCTGTGCTTTGCTTTCTGAGCCATTAGGTTATTCAGCAATCCAAGACTTTTTATTTTTCCACAAATCAAACAGTCCTGTGAACATAGGAACCAGAGATCTGAACCTGCTTCAGCAAATGAACAAATCATGTTAGAGAGACAGATTTGTCACATAATGACTACTCCTTCTCTCGACAAAACTTCCTCTCCAGATCAAATAATGTAATGCACTACCTTCCCTTAAAAAGGAATTAGACAGTTTGATGAGTATTCAAAAATTCATCCCAGTATGACTGTCCTATCACTCCTTGAAAAATGAGGTAAGGTCTAAGTGTGAATGCTACCAAGGCATAAATGGCCACATGGCCCGGTTGCCTTGTACATTCTACGAAAGTTGTTTTGACTGCGGTCAGTAGCAATATGATGTTGTAATCCTAGCTCAACTCAGTGACCTGAAAGTGCTACTTAAATTTGGAAGTACTCTGAGTTGAAATCAGGCTTTACCTTCAGTGTTCCAGGGAGATGAACACCTCTTCCCTTCCTGCGGATATGAAAATCGCCATGATATTACAAAATGACAGTGCCTACACCACATCCTGTTGGTCACTCTACATTAGCTCTTACACTACCTCACATGGTATGTCTGTAGTTTAACATTGTGTGTTACCTAACTTATGCATTACGGCATCCACTGTTTGAGTCACATAGTCAGAAGACATGCAGAGTCATGACTACTAGACATAAGCACTTCATCTTCACAAACTTCCCTCATCATGATCATCTGTCATCTCAACTTCCTTATACTCTTGTTCACTCAAAAACAGAAAGTCAGTGTTTCCTCATAACAGAGGTATCCTTCTAAAAGCATTTTTTTTTACTTCCTAAGCTGGACTATAGGTATAGACCTCATGTTTCTACTGAGGTAACAAGATATAGGTGTCTATTGATGTGTCTCCAACTTCTACACCATCCTTCCTGACAGATATGGTGTGGTAAGCAACAACATTTATTGTAGCAGTGGAGGACAGGGTAAGTCTATATCAAGAAGGCTGAACAAATAGGTAGAAATGTAATTTTATTTAGTTTTATTTATCATTTGTTGATAAGTTTAGTCCCACTATGCTAGTAGCCTCTTTTCAAGGGAGACGTAAGGTGGTAGTTATACTATGATGGAAATGTGGCCAGGACATCAGTGAACTTCCCCTACTCTTTTTGTGTATGGGGATTTTGTTTGTGGTTAAGTGTCCTGCTTCCAGTCTGGGCATGTAGGCGGCTCACAGAAGCAAGAAGGAGGATGGTGACAGTAGGTGGTAGAGAAGAAATGAATGACAACAGTATGAAGAAAGAGATGAGAGAGGCTTATATGAAGGCATTGGAGCCTGAGCAAAAGATGTTGGCATCAGAGAATATAGTTGAAAGTGCAGAGACATCAGTGAAAGCAGATGAGAAGGGTGAGCGAAAGGAGGATAAGGAAGTGAGGGTAATCAACCCTTCACATGATTCTGAATGGTCATTTCAGAAAGGATAGTTTGAAGGAGACAGTGGATCTCATCTGGAGTGTGTAATTGCAGCCCTTCAATTGGGAGGATTGTGGGATATATATCTTAAGGAATTATGTAACTGGAGTGAACTGGAGATCAAAAGTGTAGCTTCATGGGGAGAAATTATGGACAGAACTCAGGAGGGAGAGGTCAAAGAGATAAGGAAAGAAGTGAAAAAGTCATATGCCAAACTATCAGAGGAGACAAGAAGGATTAGAAAAAGATGGATGAAAGAAAGAAGAAGTACCTAATAAGGATAAGGAGTAAGAAGGAGAAAGAACTTGATAGGTATGAAATACGGAACCATGTTATTGCGCCATTGGGTATTGCTTCCAGAGAGGTAAAAGCATTTATTCACTTAAACAAAGACACTTTTGTGATATTTTGTTTGAATCAGGACAGTATAGGGAAAAATTTCCAGAACAATTTCAAATAAAGAAAAATGATAACCCACAGAAATTATATGTTGTGCAAGTATTTAATAGAGAGACAAAAAAGATTTATGTGCAGTTTTGAACTAAGGTGGAAAAAAGAAGTATTGAAGGACTATTTAAAGACTATATGTAAAGAAGTTATGGGCATTATAAAAATAGATGGTAATAGAGGTTTATGTTCTGGGAGTTGGGAATGAATAGTTGTATTGAAAATGAAAAAATGATAATATAATTAATATTCCAAGTGTGATAAATGTAGAAGGGATTTGAGGGTTTGTGAAATATTGGGGCCAACCAAAAAATGCTTTTTTTGTGGTAAAACTGATCATTTAGTTAGTAATTGTGATAAGAGAAATGTTATATTTGTGGTAAAACAGATCATGGTACAATAAATGTGAAGTGAAATGTGTAAAATGTGAATTAGTAGGACATTCATGGATAGACTGTAAAACAATATTGAAGGAAAGGGGGATATAAATGTGAACAAGAAAGTAAGCAAGAAACAGATGAGCTACAAAAAGAAATCCAAGAAATAGATACTAAAGTAACGAATAATGAGGTTGAGTATGTAAGGAGTGGAAAGGAACAAGAAGAAACAGTAGTAACCTCAAGTGAAGAAGAAAGTAACTGGGTGGTGTTTAAAGGGGGAAATAATTCCATTGGTAAAAGAGTGAAGGACAGAAAATGAACATTTAAAAATGTAGGTTTGAGAGAAAATAAAAAAGCAACGGGATGAGATAAGCAAACAGATTAGTCTAAAGTGAGAATTCTAGCTATAACTGTAAATTGTATTAAAAGAAGGTTAGGTGTACTAGAATGGTGAAAAACATTGGGCATGGATATTATAACATTACAAGATACAGGAATTTCATTAGAAGTGGAGGGAGTACAAATAAAAGAATTATGGGAAGGAAATGTTATTTGGAATATAGGAATTGAAACATGTTCATGTATTGCAGTTTTGATTAAAAATTCAATAGAAATTTTGGATGTTACATTGGTTCTGTCTGGTAGGATAACAATATTGGACATTAAATGGAAAAGGCAAGTTTATAGAATTATTTCAGTATGTACATATGTTACACAAAAAGAAAGAGAATTAATGTTCAAGAAAATACTTGAGTATGTGAGCATGAATATACTAATTATTGTTGGAGGAGATTTTAATTGTGCTGTAAGAAAAAGGAGAAAAGAAGGATCAGATGTTAAGGTAACTGCAGAGTTAATGAAAAGCAGAAAATTATATGCATGGGATGAAAAACAATGTACCTATAAGAAGTGTAAATTGAGATAGAGAAACTGATTATTTTTTGATTTTGGAAAGTATGAGGGTGTAAAGTAAAAAAAAGTAACATTTTTTTTTCAAATCATATGGCGATATGAATAGAAATTCATGAAAAGAGGAGTATATAAACATAGGTAAAGGTATTAAAAGAATAAATGAAATGGTTTTAACCGAGGAAGGTAGACAGAGGATTATACAATTATGAGAAGATGATATAGGTATGAGAATATTCTATGATAATTGGACAAGTTGGTAGCTAAGTTTTAAAGAGAAATATAAAATAACTTTCTTAGAATGGCTAAAAGTAAAAAGTTTAGAAGAAAAACAATGATATAAAAAAATTAGGAAGCATTTAAGGAGATTAAAAAAGGTAATGAAGGATTTTGGTAAAGAGAAAAAAATGATTTATGAAATGAATCACCAAAGAGTTAAAAGACTGTTGTTCAAACAATGGTATTTTTTGCAGGGAAAGAAAGAAGACATTGCACCATGTTTAAATAAAGTAGTAAAAGAAAATAGAAGAGTAATAAGAGAAATAAGAAATGAAAAGGGAAGTATTGTTAAAATGCAAAAATAAATAATTGATGTAATAAAAGATTATATAAATAAGACTTTTGTTAATTGGCATGTAAAAAGAGAATGGTAGTGGAGATTGGAGAACTTTTCTGAGAAAGACAGGCAGGGGATAGAAAACAATATCACTCTGAATGAAATGGAAAGTGTATTGAAGATGGTGGATATGGAATCGGCTGCAGGGCTGGATAGGACTGAATATTCCATGTATAAGAACATGTTAGTTTGTGAGAAGAAGTATTTCATAGAAGTGTTGACCAAATGGTTAGAGAAAGGGGTGGAAGATAAAGAAATAAGTATAGAAGCTTTAAAATGTATATGGAAAAATGGAGAAAAAGAAGATATAAGGAATTGGAGACCAATAGTGTTGAACAGAGCCGCAGTGGTGCAGTGGTTAGCATTGTTGCCTCACAGCAAGAGGTCCTCCCATTCGATTCACGGCTGGAGCACCTTCTGTGTGGAGTCTGATGTCCTCCCCATGGCCAAGTGACATTTAAAGACATGCAGGTAGGTACGTGCCTGAATGGGTATGCCTTCCTTGAAGGTTGAGCATCGGGCTGGTAACTCGGCACCATAAAACTCCACTGCCAATCATGAGCAGACCGGAGTTCTGCTGTGGCGATCCCTAACCGGGAAAAGCCGAAAGACATTACATTTACTTTTACTTTGGAGACCAATAGTGTTGAATAATGTGGATTATAAGATATTTTTGAAAATAGTAGTGAAGAGACTGGAAAACGAAGTGAATAAATTAATGAAAGAAACAGCATTTGGAAGAAAAGTGAAAGGAATCAAGAATTTTTAATGATAATAAGGGAATTAGTAGATGACATAATACATAAGCATTCAGAGTTAAATATTATAGGTGATGGGAGTAAAGCTTTCGATAATATACAACACACAATGTTATGGGAGATTTTGAAAGAATATAATATTTTTTTTTTTTATTTTTATTTAACATTTGTTGACCGGGAAAGTCCGACTAGGTTCCGCAGATACTGTTTTCAGCGGAGGCCCGGGGAGAAACGCTCCAGGAGCATGTCTTTAGAATGTGGGAGGAAACCGGAGTACCCGGAGGAAACCCACGCGAACGCAGGGAGAACATGCAAACTCCACACAGATATAAGTGCAAAAAAATAAGAATCTTGTTCTCTGTTTATCTGAATAATAAAGTAAGATTAATAATAAATGGGTGGTTAAGTAAAGATATAGATATAAGATGCGGAATAAGGCAGGGTTGATTATGAGTGCAGTATTGAATGAAATAAATTTGGCATTAAGGGAATCAGAGTATACTACAAAAGAGGGTATTAAAATACCAGTGATGTTTTCATATGCAGATGACATAGTGTTGATGTCTAATAAGGAAGAATGGATAGAGCAGCAGTCAAGAGTTAAATGTTATAGGTTTAAGTATAAATAAGGATAAAAGTAAAGGTGTAGGAATAATAGGTAAAATAGCAGGAATACAGTTTAACAGACATGACATTTAAATTTTAGGTATACTATTTGGTAAGAACAATAGAATGGCAGAATATGATAACTAAGATTAGTAATATATGTTTTGGAGGTCATAAAGACTGATGTTTAAAAAAAGGTTTATTTAATTAAATTGGTGGTATTAGTCAAAATATCATACTTAGCGAACATAGTGATGGTACCTGCTAAACAGAAGAAAGAATTATTGACAATTATATTTGCATTCATTTGGGAATCCACACTAAATCCTATTAAAAAGGGTTATTATATGTTAGAAAACAGGATGGAATATTAGGATTGATAAATCCTATTGTGTATGCAGCATCTTTGAATTTATATAAAGTGTTAACCTGGTTAAGTGAAAATAAAAAAAGATTAATGGCATTCATAATGGAAGACAAATATAAGGAGATCTGGGATAAGGTGAAAAACTTAAAGAGAGGAAACGGTTATGTGAGCCAGAAAAATGAAAGACTATCAAGATGAAATTTTTTTATGGAAATTGACTTTGTGTGATACAGAAATGCATAGAAGAGTATGGTATGAAAATATAATGAATTATTAAGTAATATATATATATATATATATATATATATATATATATATATATATAGAGAGAGAGAGAGAGAGATTCACTATACAATCTTGGAATACTGAAATGTTGAACTCCAGTATTTCGAGACTGAATAGTCGAAAACCCATATACACAAAAACCCATAATCGCAAATACCACAACTGCGACCATTCACACACACACACACACACACACACACACACACACACACACACACACACACACACAAACCAGGACATAATCACACACACATACAGCTACCTAACTAAACAAACATAACAACACACACGAACACACCTAACCTATTTATAGAGGGCAAGCCCCTGCACCCGCCACACACCCTACTTATATATTCTAACTCTGAGGTCGCACTAAACACACAAACACACAAAACACACCACCACACACACTCACACACACTAAAATCCCCACCCAATATCCTCAAACACACAACACTTACCTGAAACCCCAGATAAATCCACAAATCGCACCACACGTCATGAACACAACACCACAATAGCAGCAGATTCCACATTTGTGGATTCGGCATAGTGTCGTTTTGGGTAACTGCACTTTCCTCTATTCGGTCTCGACATACTGAATTTCGACATTTCAGTATGTCAAGATTGTGTAGTGTATCTATATTTATATATATATATATATATATATATATATATATATAAAATCACAACACATCCATCTTATATATATGCCTTAATTACTTTGTGATCCAATAGGAAAACAGACATCATTAATTAAAATCACAATGACATCACTCACTTTGAAAATGAGTGTAAAACTTTAACTACTATAAAACATAACAAATAAATAATAAATAACACAAAATTGTAAAAAAATATTCAAAAACATTCATTCTGTCATTCATTATAAATATATAAAAATGTCTTTAAAAACTTTAAACTATTCAAAGGTTTTTAAAGTTATGTTTTAACTTTAGTAAAGTGTAAGTATTTTACAACCCCATGTAAAAGCTAAAAGAAAAAGTGTAATTTGTAAAGGTAAGTTGACACTTCTAATTAAATACTGTGAATTATTATTTCTACATTTCATACCGGTAAAAGTTAAATAAAAACAAATAAATACCAAAAAAATTGTAAAATTGTTGAATAAAAAATTGTTGAATAAAAAAAGTAAAAAACATTTAAAAACATTGAATATAAAAATTTACAGTTTAGCAGTTCTCAATTTCAGTACCTGGCGCTTAATGAAATCAGTAGTCAGACATCAGGTGGTCTGTTATTCAGTGTGTGTTAGCAAAGTATGTTTGTTATTATTCAATTAATGTTTATTTATTTATTTATTTTAACATATTTATTTAAAAAAATTAGTCCAACTGCTACATGTCATTTTTAGTGGAGGCCCGGGGAGAAAGCTCCTCAACAAGCTACTAATATATAAGACTAAAACAAAAACTTTATCAGAATATAAGAAACATATACAAATAATATAATAATAACATTTCTTTAAACCTTCTCAACAGATTTAAGAACATTTGACACATGACATGAAGTACAGTAAGAAGTCTCTATTACTTAGAAGTCTTTAACATGACAGTACAGAAAAGTACCTAGTTAGTCTTTAGTCATCTTAAAAGAAGATGGAAAGTAGAGGATTTAAATTTGTTGAGAGTTTAGAAGTAGAGGTAACAGCTTTGTAGAAGAGAGTTAGATGTTAGAGTTATTAGATAAAAAATACAGAAAGTTAGGGATGTAAAAAAGAGGTAAGGTGGTTCTGAAAAATTGCAAAGTAAAAGCCAGTACAGTGAAAAGAAATGTTTAAGCTGTTTAGTTTTGAGAAGTGGGATTGATGTTTTTTTGGTGAAGGTCTCTTGGGTATAGATAGTTAGTTTCAGAGTGAATTAAGAAGGAGTCACCTCATCTGCTGAGTTTGAAGTATGAATCATTCTTTTGTTGGAGTTGTTAGGTTTTGAGGATTGCTATGTGGGGTTATAGGGTGGGATGAGGGTGAGATTTGGGGGGGTGTCTCTGGGTGAAAGAGCTTATAATATTAAGTGTTGGTTAATCCAAAAATTTCAGACTTGAAACACTTCAAATTTTCAGACTTGACACACACCATTTTTGATGATGAACACACAACACAGGCACCGGGAAAGGAACACAAAAAAACTTCTTCTCTTAGAGGTTCCAAAACTTAAAGACACATGAGGAAGGTACTAGGAAAATAAAGGTGGTGGTAGGTGTAAATAGTGTACCCACTCTACCATTGGGAATCTTACTGGAAACTCTTTAAACAAAAGAAGAAAACAAAAAAAACACTTTTATTAAATTGCAAAAAATTTTTGGATAATATTAGATATAATATATTTTTGTACTTTTAAATAATCCTTTTATTTTGTAAAGAAGACAATGAAAACAAAGAATTTTTTATTAACACCATATGACAAAAAAAACAAGCAGAAAATAAATAACTATATAAACACACAAAGTACTTTTTCTGTATTCTTGGATTTCAGTTTAGCTCCCAGGGTGGTACAGACCCCCAGGTGATTGGTGGGTGGTGATAACAGATACAGGAACTATACTGGCAGCTGGCAACAGCTAACACTAGAAGCGACATGATTTTATTAGAACTTCCATTTTTATTAGTTAATACTAAAGTACTAAAAATTAAGTAAACCAAACCTTAAATTAAGATTTTTTTATTAACATTTTGATTTTTTTTTTTCATCACAAATGTTTTATTCAACATTTACCATTTATTAACAGTTTATGCAACTTAATTATTTATTAAATAAATGCTAAGTAAACCTGGGTATGAAATTTCAATTAGTCATGGTATTTATGAAAGGTCTAACTTGGTTGTTGCTTTACACTAACACCTTTAGTAAAGTATAATTGGAGCTAATAATTAATACTACCAAGTTAAACACTACTTACTTTTTTTTGAATTTTTTTATTGTTTTTTTTGAATTATTATTAACTACATATAAGAGCAAAATGACAGACAATTGAAGGTTTGTTTGTTGTTTTGTGTTTTTTGTGTTTGTTGTTATTGTATTTTAGAATTACATTTTTTTACACTCATTTTCAAAGTGATCTGTTCATTCATGAGATGTGATTTTAATGATGTTTTATCATGGATCATAAAGTTTTCCTATTGGAATATATATATATATATGTATATAGGATATGGGATATTAGAGATTTTGATTTAAAGTCATGACGAAACGGATTACATGGTTTATGCTGAGGCATCATCTAATTATTAAACGGAGTGAGGCTATCCTACTTGGTTCGTGGTGGTGTTTTTTCGTTTATATATATATATATATATATATATATAGATATAGATATATATATATAAGTAAGAGCAATAAAAGCAAGGATAAATAGATGTAAAATATATTAAGAATGTGCAGATTTTTTGTGGAGATTAACAATAGGAAAGCTACCAGTAAAGGCGTATATGTCACTTAAAAAAGAAAAGATAGAATATGCAATTAATGTGATGAGTTGGAGACAACAAAATTGTTTTTTTAAACTATGAAAAGGTGAGGAGATTATGGGTAAAATATGTGAGAAAGAAATTATAAAAGGTATAAACGTTATAAAGGATATAAACATGGAAATGATAGACTATGGTTATTATGGGAAAAAAAGAAATTAAATGGAAATGTAGATAAAAAACTTGTTTTGTATAATATGAACTATATGGAATGAAAGATTACATGAGATAAAATTGAATGGAAAATGAATATTGTCAGAAATATTAAAAAATACGTTTTTAATTGTGCAAAAAAGAGTGGGGGTAGTAAAGGAAATAAAAGAAATTGAATATATATGAAAGTAAAATTTAAAATATGATTATGTAAATAATTGTAAGTTTTACAGAATGAAAATAGTGTAAATATTATAAGAATTGTAATAAAGGACCTCTACTCTTTTCATTAGTTCCTATTGGATCTTTTACATACATCTGAGCCACCACCAACTCAAAAAGGAGGGGCCTCGGTTTAACATCTCACATAGATACAATACAATCACACACGTGGCACCCCATTATGCTGCACTGCAGTGTCAGCAATGCATCAACCTTGTGTGGAATTGAACCTACAGCCTTCTGCACCAAAGCTGAGTGGGCTCAAGGTGAATAGATTCAAAGTACTGCACTTGGGCCACAATAACCTTAATGTAATGATCAGCTGAGGGGATTTGAACTGATAGCAACAGTGAAGGAAAGGGATCTGTGGTGTTGATCTTACCTCGACTGAACCATCAGTAGTCGAGTGAGAGGACAAATGGCAGCAGCAAACAGAATGTGGGGGTCTATTGTCAGGGCATTAGATTGCAGAAGTGAAGAGTAGTTCTTTCACTCTGTAGTGGTGTGGTAATACCACACCTCGAATACTGAATGCATTTCTGCAGCATGCAAAAGTGAAAGGACATCAGGTTGCTGGAAGGAATTAAGAGGAAAGCTAACAGACAGGTTTGTGAGACAGAGGGGAAGGAATATGTCCAAAGCTTAAAGAAGTTAGAGCTTTTCTCATCTGAAATTAGAAATGACATGAGGACAGAATATTGCTGCACAAAACCATGTCTTGAAGATGTGAAGGGGTCATTCTGAATATAAATGACAGAGGGGAAAGGAGGAAGCACAGACAGCAGAATTAAGTGAGTAATTATTATTAGGATCTCCAAAACTACTTTTTCTCAAAAAGAATTGCAGGGACTGTGGGAATGGGTACTAGATAAGGTGTCCACATAGGGATTTAAGCTGGCATGGTATATAGGCAGAAAATGGTTAATGAGGAATATAGGAATGGGGAAGATAGACATAAGAGACTCAAAAGGACAAACTAGACAGACTAATTGTCTCCTTCTTCTGTCAAGA
This sequence comes from Protopterus annectens, assembly GCF_019279795.1. Taxonomy (NCBI): domain Eukaryota; kingdom Metazoa; phylum Chordata; order Ceratodontiformes; family Protopteridae; genus Protopterus; species Protopterus annectens. The sequence goes on along the minus strand of NC_056733.1, from coordinate 1,348,831,270 downwards.
AAATGTAATTTAACATGGTACTTTCTGTGTGTCTCTGATTGTTTATCATTATGATGACACCTCATTATTTATTTCACATAGAGTGCCTCAAGGGAGTGTTTGTTTCTGTAGGGTGCACTACCTTTGTTGCTTATAGTATGGCACAACAGTACATTTTCACAGTGGGAGTTTCACTTTCTCCTCTCTGTTACCAGACTTCACTCATTTTGGTTCAGCATTTCAAGCATCACTCAGTGGATCTTGTAATTTCAGTGAGGATAAAAAAATGAGGGCTTTCTTCCATCTCACTTGGGATTTCATAGAGTGAAACAGGCAGACAGACAGACAGATACATATTTTTATTGGTTTATTTATTCATTCTTTTTTTAACTGCATAAGGTCAACAATGTGCAAACTCGTCTTTTCAGGAAAGACCAGATGTCATTGGATTGATAAACATAGTTGCATAATATTCATATGAGAGTCCAAATCAGGGCTTGAATTTGGATAAAGATCCATTTAACTTCAAATGTTACTTGTAGATAAGTGTAAGCAGACATGGCCAACAGCAATTAAAGCAATCATCATGTAAGCAAAAAGCTGTTTACATTTTGTGACACCAGTGACACAATATAAGAATTCAGGAAGAAGTCTGGGCAATGGTGAGCCACACACTGTACTGCCTTGTAGCTGTGCATTACACTCTGGGTTGTCAGATGGGCCAAGTGCATGGAAAATACATTGTGGAATTCACTGTAGCTGCTAAGATCAGCTACATTGAACAGTCCCCTCTGATTTTGATTATCAATTTGAAATAGTAAACTAAAGACACCTGTACATACACTGGCTTTATCTTAGCACCACCCCTAACTTGAGATCATTGCAACATCAGGGTACTTGGGGCAATGGTACACTGAAACAGGAATAGGTGCACAGCACAGCATGCCAGTCCAGTTATTTAGTTAATAAAGGCAGCTCCATCCAAAGCCCTGTTTTTCATTTACAGGGTAGGAGTAAGCATACTGCACATGAAGCACCATAGGCTGATGCTCAGCTACCCAGCATATCTTTATTTCTTTTTTGTTTGTTTCTGTTTTTCTTTAACTGGGGTAGAGCACCGATATTCATGGACCTTTTTCAGACTCAGCCTGGGAACACTGTCTGGTTAACTGAGTTGTTCAGAGTCAAACAGGCAATGGAGGCTGAGGGAATCAAACCTTGGACAACTGGACCATGGGGAATACTTTAACAGCTCCTTAATCTTCTGTGCCAACTGCCAAACTAGGCCTACTTTATGAACACCATCCCAGGTCAGCAGGTCATTATATACAATATCTTGCTTTAATCTGGTAGGCCATGCTGTATCTTGTGAAAAAAGAGACATGCCACTAAAATAAAAGCACATCAACATGGCACATAAAAACATAGGGACTTACTATGTAAATTACCACAGGGACCATACAATTTCTAGCCATATGCACATTTAACCTAGCAAACATAAAATGCAACCTTTTCAAACACTTAGCAGTGCTCAGCTCCCAAATTGAGTTGGGCCATTCATGGTCACCCTGGTATAAATTTGTGTCTACCCATCCAGTAATTAAGACAAACCTAAAAGGTAGTCAAAGTAGTACATTGTTTGACCTGTATTAGTAACATATTTTGTAAGCTAAGAATACACTGAGTTAGGAAACTATCCCTCCAGCAAGTCTTATTTATTTGTTGGTGTAGATTTAGGCCCTTAGTGTGGGTGTTTGGTATACCACTGGTTTTGCAAAGAAATAGGAGGTCAAATAGGTGTGAGTCTTTCATGGGTCATAAAGTGAGACACAGGTCACCCTGCAACAACCTGTAAGCTACTGAGTATAATGACAGTCATGGTAATTTGTCAATTTCCTGGTTAAAAATCTTTGGGAACTTTCCAGTTGTGTAAAACGCTTTGATTTGTACATGCCAAAATCAGTATTCAGTGGTGGGTTTGTTAAGGGAGGAGTACAGCATATAGTCCAGTTTTTAGAGTTTGCTGAATCCAGGACTGTTTTGTAGTTCTTGTGTTGGCCCAGACCTTATTTGGATAGAAGGAAGTTTCTCTGTTCACCAGTGAGAGTGGGGAGCTTTGAGCAGCCTATTGTCCCTGGAAGAGTAGTTTTTAGCTCAGAATTTGTAGTTTATTGGCCATTTTGGGCTAATTTCTATCCCTTTTATCTTCCTTCTATAAAAACTCCCTTTTGCATGGTTTTGCGCACTGTGCAGCTGGGGTAACCATCCTTGGCTCCACAAAGTCTACTCTTTAGTTTTTCCCTTAGAACTTGTTAGTCTTTCAGCCTAAAGCACTCAGACCCGCACCTTTCAGCCCAGCATTTGTTCTAATCCTACAGTGGCACTAGATAAACCCCCAGCACTCAACCCCCGCATCTGCCAGGAAGGGGAGAGTCTTTTTACTTCCCTACTTATTCAGGCATGTCCAAGAGACAGCTCCCAGTGTGCTCTCCAGCCTACCTGATGAGCCTGGGCATCTTGAGGCAATGCTACCACCGAACACTAACACTTGTGAGAGATGCACTTATACAGCCAAGCTAGAGGCAAAGGTCTCCAACCAAGACTGGAACAGACAGTCAAGATGAGAAGGTAACAACTCGCAGCACCCCACTCCCTACACATAGACTAACACCTCCAAAACCCACACATAATAACATCAAGACATATACGGAGGCTCTGATTAAATATCTAAATCTGCCTAGGCAACAGAGCCTTCTAAAGCAGACACACAAGCAACCTCCTTTCACCAACACACCCCAAACAACATATAGCCCTCAAACTTGGTGTGCCACACAACCACAGCCCATAAGGCAAAGCAACATACCCAACACACTAGTGATAGGTGACTCTATAGTCAGGCACACCGACATCCCGCTCACTAGGCTAGACAAAGAGAAGGTTACTGCCAGCTGCTTGTCGGGTGCCAGAATCCACCACATAATGCATGCACTGAGGTCACTACAAGGCAAGTACAAATATGACTGTCATAGTCCATGTCGGTGTAAATGACCTGAGATGTACTTCCCTGGACTACATGAAAAGAGACATGGAAGAGCTCTCCGATCTTGCAGCCCAGGCAGGTATGACCCTAGCCCTGAGTAGCATCCTGCTTTCACCAAAAATGATACCACAGTACAAGGATAAGATGATCAACTTCAACAATTGGCTAAGCTTCTGGTGTCATTTAAAGGAGATCCAGTATTTGTCTGCCTGGGATGACATGCTTGACAGGCCACAATGCTTCACCAAAGATGGCCTGCACCTGTCACCCCTGGGATTCAGAATATTGGCCAAGGCTCTTGCCAACCCTATAGTACCTTTTTTAGGCAAGGCTCAAAAAACAAACCCACGGCCATAAGAACTACTGGAAACAAAAAACTGAGGGCAATGTTACTCAATGCTAGGAGTGTAAACCTCAAAATGCACTCACTCAAGGCACTCCTCAAAATGGAGAACATTGATATCTGTGCAGTGACTGAGACCTGGTTCAAGGCTCCTGGGAGTACCCCAGCACTATCAGGCTATAATTCATATGACACGTTTCGGCCACAAAATCTGGACCGAAACATGAAGGGTGGAGATGTGTCCATATTCATCACAGACATCCACACCTCCAGGCTAGTTGCAAAATACATTGCCTCTGAAATCATCCAAGTGCAACTAACCCAGGGCAAAAATGCATTCCAAATTGTAGCTTGTCAGATCAGACCATAAACTAATCACCCTAGAAATCCACATCCCGACCCCACACAAGGAAACCATCGTAAAAAAACGTTTCCCAAGCGAACTTCACGCTCCTCAAGAATGAGGTGACTAACTTTGCAATGCCCCTGCAGATGGATAACACAGTCAATACAGTCACAACTGCTGAATCCTACACAAATGCACTCTACAAGCACCTACATGAGTGCATGGATCGTGCTATCCCCAATAAAACCAAGATACTATTCTCAAAAAAAAACTGTTGCAAAAGAGAGTAAAAACCCAGGTATGGAGGAACTCACTGATGAGCCGCAGTAAGAAACTAAGGTCTCTCATAAAATCCTCCAAAGCTAACTTCAAAAAAAAAATTGCCACAGATTCCAAAGACAACCACAAGCATTTGTTAGCTATGTCAAGAATCTCCATGGCAACACCCAGATATGCACCGAGCTACAACAGAATGGCACAAAATATACAGAGCCAACTGATATTGCCAACATATTGGCAGATAGGTTCAATGCAAACTTTACTCCCCCCTCACCCCCCAAAGGGTCTATAACTATACCAAATGATTGTACAGCCCCAGAAATCTCAAACACACAGGTAAAAACAGCACTCTTTAAAGCCAAAAACACAGTATCCATGGGATCGGACAACATCCCAGGCTGCGTCCTACACAAACTCCAAAATGAACTAGCCCCCCCACCTAAAATCCATGTTCAACCACAGCCTCACCTCAAGCTATGTGCCCATAGAATGGTGCATAGTAACGGTTATCCCACTCCACAAAGGAGGAACCACCACAGATCCCGGGAACTATTAGCCTGACAAGCCTGGTCTGCACAGCCATGGAACGTATCATCATGGAACTCATAAACAAAGATATAGGTAACCTCCAAACTCTGGATGCTACCCAATTCAGATTTGTACAAGGTAGGTCATGTCTCCTAAACCTAGTAGACTTCTTTGAAACAGTCATTAAGGCCGTAGACGAGAGCAAGGTGGTCCACACAGCCTACCTGGACCTCGCTAAAGCCTTTCACACTATTCCTCATTCAGGAATCATTGATAAACTCACCAATTTTAACATAAACTCTTACGTCACAGCATGGGTGACCAACTGGCTCATGGACAGAACCCACATGGTAAGAGTTGCTGACTCCAGGTCCGACTCCAAGCCAGTGACAAGTGGAGTACCCCAGGGTTCAGTCTTGGGAACCCTCCTGTTTGGTATATACTTCTCTGAAGTGCAAGCGAACGCCAAGGGTCCCATTATCGATTCCCCTGCTGACGTAGATATCCTGCAAAAGGGCCTCACTGAAACGGACACCTGGTGTCAAAATCATGGCCTCAAACTAAATGCCAAAAATGCATTGTTATCCCCTTTGGCAAAAAGAAGGTACCATCACTTATCAGACCCTTCATTGAATACAGTGCCCCATTTGAGATGTACCTCATAAGACACCTACAGCAACATTAGAGGCCCCAAAAGTACCCCACCAAGAGGATCACTGGCCTCAAACTATTGCCCTATGCCGACCGACTCAAGAAACTCAAACTCTACTCGGTCGCATGCCGCTTACTCCGAGGAGACCTGTGTCTGACAGACAGCTATGTCAAACCCAGAGTTTTTGGACATGCTCCACTTGAAGAAATCTCAATCTCCCCAAGCTACATGCTCTAGTGACTTAAACATCACCACAACAATAAATAGGACATGCTGGAGGGATAGATTCATGTCTCAGAGACTTCCCATGCTCTGGAACAAAATTCCCATCTATGTCAAGCAGAGCTCGTCATTAGCACTATTCAAGAGAAACCTTGATAAGTGGATGGGTGATAGAAAGTTCACCCCGGGCTTATGTCTGGGGCACTGCTCGATAGAAGGGCAGGAATTTAACAATACATGGGTGGCGAAAGCCAATACACTGTCGGCTAGGCTTGCTTTGGCTCTTGGGCCGTTAGCCTAGTACCTACTTATGAACCTATGAGTGCTTTGGATCTTGAAAATATTACCTTGGAACTTAACTGGGCCCAGATAGAAGGATTTTCTAACTGTTATGGAAACATAATGATTGAATCAAAAAGAGTTATCTATATATGTACCTAGGTCTGTTATGACTGCATCTTCTGTGAAGAGGAGTACAATTTATAACGTGCAAAAGAAGCTACGTTTCTAACAAACGCTACTGTGCTGCACTTTTTTCATTTAGTTTGAGACAGTATTTCATATACCAAGTATGTGCATATTCCAGCTCTGATTGGTATCAGAGAGTGAGCAGATAATAGTGCCCAGTTTCCAGTCATCAACAAACTTGGTCAACTACACATCTAGAATATAGGCTTGGGTGACTGCAGAATAAATGCCAAGAGGAGATGGTTCAGAATGGATTCCTGTGGCATTCATCTAGTTACAATTTTACATTCAGAGAGCAAACCATCAATTTTCACAACTCAAAATCCAATGGAAAGCAGACTTGCTATCCAGTAGGCAATGAAGGGGTTTACATTAAGCTTGTGTAATTTTTCAGTAATACCAACATGAGTGATAGTGTCAAAATCCTTGTCCAGGTCATGATAACCAGTGTGCACAGAATGACCACTATCCACAGCCCCTGTAACCTCTTCAAAGAAGCTTACTAGGTTAAAGAAAAAGGATCTACCCTTCACAAAGCAAAACTGATTGGGATATAGATCAGTTAAGTTGCATGTGACTGCATAAATAAGTTCTGCCATGATACCTTCCATGGATTTGCATATAAGGCTGGAGAGGCTGACGGGTCTATAATTACTTGGGTCTGCAGTGTAGGGGAATTATAGTGGCTATTCTCTAGATAGAAGGAACAAACCGTGTAGATGGGTTGAGATTGAGCAATTTAAGTATTATCTTTAGCCTTTGACAGGGATTCTAAGATTTGTTCCAAAGTAATTTTAGAGGAAACTAAATTCTCATGGATAGTTGGGGCAATAATGTGGGTAGGATGGGTAAAGTTAGCACTATATTTGTCTACTAATGTATTACCTATATCCTTGGGGTCAGAATGGATGATATTATTATGAAAATTATTGTAGGTTTGCATCGGAGAAGTCCCTAAGGAATGTTTCATTTGGTGGTGGAGTGCTACCACTAGGTCTGGCAGAGAGGGTGACTGATTTGTGGTTAGATTTAACTAGGGATGAGATGATGTACAGTGGGGTGCAGGCAGTGGCTAGATTGGTTAGGATTAGGTCAAAATATATTATAGCCTCTTGTGGGTAGTTTTTACAATTTATCCCAGAGCACTGGTATTAATGAAGTCAAGGAAACATTGAGCATAACTATTTTGAAGAGGTTTAAGTGTGCCAGTCAATACTTGGATGATTGAAGTTCCCTAGTAAGAAGGTATTTGATCTGATATTAAATGCCTCAATTGTGGTGATGTAATTTCTCTAAACTTTTGGCAGCATTGATAGGAATCTGTAGCTAGCAATGAAGGAATAGTTGGATTTGTTGATTGTGATTTTTATCTCCAGGAGCTTCAAGTTGGGTTTGTAGGTAATTGTGTTTCTAACAACTACAGATACTTCTCTGCAGTTACCTAAGGGTTTGAAGACATGCTAGGCACTAGACCCTGATATAGTGGGGAACTGTCATTGCATTGATACCCTTTTTCAGCAACTCACAAACATGAATGTGTTTAAGTTACTGGAGTGCCTCAAGTTCTGGCATATTTCTAGTTATACTCCTGGTGTTGAGTAGTGCCAACATGATGTTGTCCAAATTTGAGTTTTCCATATAGGAATGTCCAGTATGGAGACTGTGCCTAAAACACAGCTCAGTGTGGTCAGAAAAGGCTTTAGCCAGTATGTGGGGGCCCTGGTAAGACAAGTGTATGCTATCCCTGGTAGTATATATCAGCATTTGATGGTTATCTTCCCCAGGAAAGAGGCACCATTTTTTGGCATGACCATGAAACAGACTACCAATCCCACAGTAATTTCTTCTTCCAACCACAAAAAGAAAAATGAAACAAAAACCTTTGTCACCACAGGAGGCTAGCAATTTCCTTCAGCCGCAGCTGGGAGACTCTGCTTTGGCCACTTGATGTACCTCTGACCACTCATCTTTTAACCTGGATACCTCTGGTGTAGCATCTACAGCCACTATAGACTGGGGGGTTAACTACATCTTCTGTGGCTATTGGGGTCCCTTCAGTGGGAAAGGGAGATCCACTCTTGTTAGTCCTGGGAGAGGGAAGAGGGAAGGTTTCCCTGTTATGTCAGAATGTTGTGCTCATCCGTGGGGAAGCTACTGCTGCCATTAATAACACTGTAGGCCCCATTTTTCATGTCAAGAAGAAACAGAAAGCCAATTATATATCTACCCCTCCTCAAATTTCTTTGGACAGTTATAGTTTACTGGGTCTGGCTCACAGTTTATTTCAGGCTATTTATCCTTCATGAAAAGTAGTTTCTGGTAAAAGAAAGAGGGATTCTTCTTTTCCTGAAGAAATTCAAGATTCTGAATCTGAACAGGAAGATTTAGGGATGGATACATGGTGTCTTCCTCAGATTTCTGATTTAGACTCAGAGTACAGCTCAATTTCTGATTCTCACTGTGGGGGTTTCACTTTCTTTGAGAATATTGTTAGAATGTGCCACTGTTTTCAGTGGAAGAACAATGAGGTTTTTCAATCTCTAAGAAAATACTATGAGTTGTTATGGAAGGATTTTCTAGAACCTACACCCATTTCTCCTGTTCTGTCTGCTTTAAAGGATGTGTATGTGTTACTAATGGCAATTTTCCTGAATGTAAGCCAGCTGCACGTAAAAAGACAGGATGTATAAAGTTCCTCATTCTTTTATATTTTTATACACTTTTTCCATACCTGATAGAGCAGGTGCAACTTTAGTTTATCTCACAGCTGCTAAGCACTTAGTTAATTCCAAGCCTACTCTTTCTGAAAAGGTTAGAAAATTACTGACAGAAATGGGAAAACATGTATACTTTTGCAGCTTTGATTTTCAGAATTTTGAATTATCAGGCTCATACATTATAGTTTGTTCTGACAAATTGTAAAAGTATGGGGAATGCTGTATCTGCAGCTTCTTCTTGTGAGGAAAAAATCTGCTTTAAATAACTTAGTTTCTTTGATTGCAGAGGTCATTAATCATTGTTTATAATGTGCATATGACCCTGTTGATACTTCTTATAGGGCTCTGGTGATTGCTACTGTTTTGAGGAGGTTTGCATGGTTGCATTCTCAGACCCTCCCAGATTATGTTAAAAATGAGATTTTAAATTCTCCCTTAGACAGAGATTTAGTGTTTAGCTCCTCTGCTGCAAAGATGAACAAAAAGTATGATGAAAGCTGCAAGCTGATACAGAGAATAGATGTTTCAGCCCTCCTTTTCCAAAATACAGGTATACAATACATTTAATAAAGATGGCAGAGGATTTACAAAAACAAGTCTTAAACCTCCCAAAAAACAAGGACAATCCAACAAGTCTGTGTGAATATAGGAGGTACTGCCAGCACAGGTAGCTGGTATTCTGTACATAATTATATGTCATTTGTGAATATCAAACTGATTTATACAAGATGCTTGTGTTACAAATGTATTAGAACTGTATGTCATGTGTATATCAAACTGATTTGCACAGATGCTTGTGAAGAAAATGTATTTGTAAAGTGCTTGTATTTAAAATGTATCAACAGTGTGCCCTACTGGAGAGAACAGAAATGTACATGCACTATTGTAACTGTTTAAATGTATATATTTAAACAGAGGAAACTGGAATACAGTAGGTTAACCTCAGTCCAGCAAACTTTAAAATATATCTGAAATTAAATCACTTTATGATCTAGGCCATAAAGATGCTATCTCACAGGTTTCAATGCAGCCAAAGACACAAAGTCTGTACTAGGAAGCTTTCTGCATTGTCTTTGGAGTGAACAAATTACTACAATGGAAGCGTGGAGGAATGAAATTGTTTTATGGCTTCCAGCATCTGCCAGAGATTTGAGCAAAAGCCATTGTTTGTGTATTTTTACAAGTAGGAGCTAAATCCTGCCAGTTTGCAGGGTTTGCATGGGAACTAGAAGTCAGATGACCAGAAGTGATGTTGTTCTGCAAGCTATCTATGAAATAATATTTTAGATATTATTTTGAGAAGTCTCTTAGTGAGACAGAGTCTTCTGCCTGGGGCCTGACTAGAGAGACTGCTGACATATTTCATCTTGCCTTGCCCAGATAAATTATTAGGGAATAGTATAATTCTTTTAGATTCAGTCAGGAATATAGTGAAGCTTAGTTTAGATGTTGTTTTTCTTTATTTGTCTGAGTCTGTCCTTCAATGTTATTTTAAATATTTCCTGTGATTTTGAACTCTGATGTCACTGTGAATAGATATTTTCTATTGTCTTGTTATTTTATTATTTATTGTTAAATATATTTAAACTTTTCATTGTGGCTGATCTTTGTACAGATAGAAGTTTTGAGAGTATTTGCATATCTATTTGGTGACACTGTGTGGGCCACAACAGGTAGCCTTGCTCTTGGTCAAGCTGCCATTTGTATTAGTGTTAATATTAGACAGTAAAATTGGACACTGTTTGTTAAGGGCCCTAAAGTAGCTGGTGAGGAGTTCTGGCATCGGTGATAACTACCTTATGGGCATATGGGGGCATAGCTAGTAAACTTGTGCCAGCCTTTCCCAGGTGTGTGTGTGTGTGTGTGTGTGTGTGTGTGTGTGTGTGTGTGTGTGTGTGTGTGTGTGTGTATGTGTAAATCAAATCTCAAAGAGTGTGTGTGAGCTACTTGGGCAGGGACACAAAGCACTGGTTAGACAGATATACTGTTGGGAGACTTGGCTTAGAACCCTGGCTAAGGACTCAACTCTATAGCTGTGCCAGTGATCTGGAGAAAGAGAGAGGAACCTGCCCTTAGACTTACAGTGTTCACTGTGTGCTCTTAAGGGAAATTGTGCTTGATTGTGCTTGATGCAGAGAGTTGCATGTGCAGAAGCTGTGTGTGTACTTGTCCTCCCAGTGAACATTTCCCACAGGTGCCAGTGGTGAGGATTGAAGCTCCTTGATTACTGAAGCAGAGGTGGGGCATCACATATTGGTGGCAGTGGTGGGATCACCACATCTCATATTGGTGAACAGTGGTGTGGATACTGAACTCCTGTAGCCTATAAACAGTGGTCACTAAAGAAGGTGTTTTTACTCTCAAGCAGCCACATGGTAGACATTCAGAGTTTCATAGCACAATAATTTTATTTTTTTTGTTAGCTTAGTTAGTCAGGCAGAGCAGGCAAGAATGTCAGTGAAGGATTATGTCATGCTGACTAGGAGTCAGTTGGCTGAGATGTGCCAAGCCAGAGGACTGCTACATGCCAACCTGACTAAAGGGGAAATTATTGCAGCCTGAATCACAGCTGCATCACACACCAGCAACCAAGAAGACAGCCAGACTGGCCTTGTGGATGTACAGCTCTCAGAAAATGGGCAGTTAAACTTTTCATCAGAGGGCTTAAAAATCCATCTGGAGTTAAAGAAACGAACTGGAGATCAGACGTTTGGAACTAAAAGTAGTAGAGTGACTGCAGTGCTTGGAGGCTAAAGAAAAGAAGAAAAAATTTAAATTAGAATTCACAGAGAGTATGAGATGTCTGGAAGCTGAAGAAAATGAGAGGCAGAGGCAACATGAAAAAGGAATCTTTGCCAGAGTCATGGATGTAATGCGGAAGGGAGTAATTGTACTCCAGAAGCAATTAAGGTCAGGAAACTTCTTCCTCTGTACCAAGAAGATGATAATTATGACAGTTTTATTCATATATTTTAAAGAGTAGGCAAACAGTATAATGCTGACCGAGGGCTCTGGATACAGTTCCTCACCCCTTATTCCATGGAACTGTTGATTCTAAATTGTCTGATATTGATTGTTTAGAATATAACAAATGCACATGCACTATTGTAACTGTTTAAATGTATATGTTTTAACAGAGGAAACTGGAAGACAGGAGGTTAAGCTTAGTCCAGCAAACTTTAAAATATATCTGAAATCTATGTGGCAACTCACAGATATGCACTGAACTAGTGCAAAATAGCACAAAATATACTGAACCTACTGATATTGCCAACATCCTGGCAGATAGATTCAGATGCAAACTTCACCCCCCTCTCACCTCCAAAAGGGCCCACAACAATACCGGAAAAGTGTAGTGTTCCACAAATCACAGACGCACAGGTGAAAACAGCCCTTTCAAAAGCCAAAAACATAGCGTCCGTCAGACCAGATGGTGTCCCAGGCTGCGTCTTGCATGAACTACAGAACGAACTAACCCCCCACCTAAACACACTGTTCAGCCTTAGCCTCTCCACAGGCTACGTGCCCATAGAAGGGCACACAGCAACGGTTATTCCTCTCCACAAAGTAGGGGCCACAACTGACCCTGGTAACTATTGCCCCATAAGCCTGACTAGCCTGGTCTACAAGGCTATGAGGCACATCATCATGGAACTCATTAACAAAGACATTGGAAACCTCCAAACACTTGACTCAACCCAGTTTGGCTTTGTTAAGGGCAGATCATGCCTACTAAACCTGGTTGACTTCTTCGACACAATCGCCAAGGCCATAGATGAGGGAAAGGTGGTTCACACAGCCTACCTTGGCCTCACCAAGGCTTTTGACACCATTGCCCACTCAAGTATTACAGAAAAACTCACCAGCCTGAACATAAACCCCTACGTCACGAGATGGGTTGCCAACTGGCTTACAGACAAAACTGACATGGTAAGAATAGCGGGCTCCAGGTCCAACTCTAAACCAGTCACAAGTGGTGTCCCACAAGGCACGGTCCTGGGACCCCTACTGTTCAGCTTATACTTCTCAGAAGTACAGGCAAACACAGGAGGACTATGGCTAACCAAGTTCGCCGATGACTGCAAACTGGGAGCCATAATTGACACTCCGGCTGACACGGACATCCTCCAAAAGGGCCTTACTGAGATGGACACCTGGTGTCAAAGTCATGGCCTCAAGCTAAATGCCAAAAAATGCATAGTCATCCCGTTTGGGAAAAACAAAACACCCACAAATTACCACATAGGTGGCAGCTCCCTTAATACAAAAGAGGTAATAAGAAATCTGGGGACCCAGTTAGATAGTAATCTCTCCTTTAACAATCATATTGCCAAAGTAGGTAGGAAATCCTTCTATGTGGCCCTTCTAATTACTAAAGGGTTCACATCTAGAAATCAAGAGGTTATAATGCCCCTCTATCCGTCACTCGTTAGACCCATCATAGAGTACAATGCCCTATTTGGGATGTACCTCACAAGACACTTCCAACAGCTGGAAAGACCACAAAAGTACCTCACCAAGAGGATTACTGGTCTCAAACGTATGCCCTATGCAGCCCGAGTGAAAAAACTCTGGCTGTACTCAGCGGCATATCGCTTACTCAGAGGTGATCTCTGCCTGACTTACAAAGCCATGTCCAACTCAGAATTGATGGACATGCTCCACCTAAAGAAATCCAAGTCATTGCGAGCCACGCACTCTAGTGAGCTAAACCTCACCACAACAATAAATAGAACATGCTGGAGGGATAGATTCCTGTCACAGAGACTCCCCATGCTTTGGAACAAAATTCCAAATTACATCAGGCAGAGCCCCTCACTAACCTTGACGAGTGGATGAGTAACAGAAAATACACTCCTGGGATCTCTTCATTGGCTCTGCTTGACAGAGGATCAGTTAATTAATCAATGGGGCAGCGAAAGCTGACACACTCTGGCTAGGCTTATAAATGCCCTCGGGCAGATAGCCTAGTACCTACCTATGAATCTATGAACCTATGAACCTAAATTAAAATTAAAGGCACAGTGGTGCAATGGTAGCATTGTCGCCTCACAGCAAGAGGTTCTCCAGTCAATTCTCAGCTGGAGTGCCTTCTGTGTGAAATCTGCATATCCTCCCTGCATTCATGTGAGTTTCCTCTGGGTTCTCCGGTTTTCTCAGATGTTACAAAGACATGTTACTGGAGTGTTTCTCTCTGGGCCTCCACTGGAAACTGGCTTCATTGCAAGTCAGACTTTCCCGGTTAACAAATGGTTGTTGTTGTGTCTTTCGGCTTTTCCCGGTTAGGGGTCGCCACAGTGGAACTCCGGTCCGCTAATGATTGGTAGTTGATTTTTATGTGCCGAGTTACCAGCCCTGATGCACAACCTTCAACGAAGGTATGCCCATTCACGCATGTCTCCACGCAGAAGATGCTCTAGCTGAGAATCGAACCGGACATCGTCTTACTGTGAGGCGACAGTGCTACCGCAGCACCACCACTGCAGGATACAAATGGTAAATAAGTAAATAAATCACTATATGGGCTAGGCTATAAAGATGCTATCTCACAGGTTTCAATGCAGACAGAGACACAAAGTCTGTACTAGGAAGCTTTCTGCATTGTCTTTGGGATGAACTAATTACTACTCTGGAAACCTGGAGGTATGTGATTGTTTTATGACTTCCACCACCTGCTATTGATCTGAGCAAAAGCCCTTGTGTGTGGATTTTTACAGGTAGGTGCTAAACCCTGCCTTCTTCCAGCAATGGGGGGTTTGCATAGAACTAAAAGTCACATGACCAGAAGTGATGTCATTCTGCAAGCTATCCCAGAAGTAATATTTTAGATATTATTTTGAGAAGTCTCTTAGTGAGACAGAGTATTCTGTTTGGGGCCTGACTAGAGAGACTGCACATGTATTTCATCTTCATAGGTTCATAGGTGTGTACTAGGCTAATGGCCATGGGGCCTTTACAAGCCTAGCCCATAGAAGTACCCTGCATTGTGCTGCCTATCGTTAGTTTCCAGTGCCTCTATCAAGTAGATCTGCTGGAGTTATCCCCAGGATGAACTTTCCATTACATGCCTTGCCCAAGTAAGTTATTGCAGAATAATATAATTCTGTTTGATTCAGTCAGGAATACAGTGAAGCTTAGTTCAGATATTGTTTTTCTTTATTTGTCTGAGTCTGTCCTTCAATGTCATTTTAAATATTTCCTGTGATTTTGAACTCTGATGTCACTGTGAACAGATATTTAGTATTGTCTTGTTCTTTTTTATTTATTATTAAATATTTTAAACCTTTCATTGTTGCTAATCTTTGTAGAGATGTCTAAGTTTTGAGAGTATCTGCAGATTTGTTTGATGACACTGTGTAAGCCACTTCTAATAGGGTCATAGGTTCATAGGTGTGTACTGGGCTAATGGCCCTGGAGCCTTTGCAAGCCTAGTCGATAGGATTAACCTGGCATCATGCCACCCGACCTTAGTTTCCAGTGCCTCTGTCGAGTAGAGCCACTGGAGTAATCCTTGGGTGAATTTCCTATTTCCCATCCACTCATCAAGATTTCTCTTGAAGAGGGACAGTTAGGTGCTCTGTTTGACATGTATGGGAAGTCTATTCCATAACATGGGCAGTCTCTGGGTTATGAACCTTTCCCTCCAACACGTTCTGTTGATTGTGGTAATGAGGGTGAGGTATCTGGAGCATGTGGTGCAGAGGATTTGGGATTCCTTCAGATGTAGCATTTCCAACAGAGCTGGGTCAGACATGGCTTTATAAGTCAAGCAGAGATTGCCTCTAAGTAGACAATATGAGACAGAGAATAGTTGGAGTTTTTTCGGTCTGTCCATATAAAACAAGTGTTTAAGGCCTAAGATCTTCTTTATGAGTTACTTTTGCAGCCTCTCCAGTTGTTACAGGTGTCTAGTGAGGTACATAACAAATGGGGCATTGTACTCAATGATTGGCCTAATGAGGAAGAGTAGAGGGAGACAATGACCTCTTTTTTCCTGGATGCAAAACCCTCAGTAATGAGATGTGCCATATAGAAGGACTTTCTGATCACAGTAGCAGTGTGGTGATCAAAAGAGAGGTTGCTGTCAACCTGTGTTCCCAGATCTCTTATAATGCCTTCTGTGTTCAGTGGACTACCATCGATGTGGTAGTTCATGGGAACTGGGTTTTTCCCAAAGGGGATGATAACACATTTTTTGGCATTGAGCTTAAGGCCATGGTTCTGACACCAGTTTTTGGTCTCAATGAGGCCTTTCTGTAGGATGTCAACATCACTTGGGGAGTTAATAATGGCTCCCAACTTGCAATCGTCTACGAACTTTGTCAGCCAAATTCCCTTTGTGTTGGACTGGACTTCTGAGAAGTAGATACCAAACAGGAGAGGACCCAGGACCGATCCCTGTGGGACTGCTCTCGTGCCTGCATCGGCAGTCTGACTTGGAGTCAGCTACTTTCACACTGTGGGTTCTATCTGTGAGCCAGTTTGCAACCCACCTAGTGATGTAGGGGTTGATGCTTAGCTTATTGAGTTGTTCTATGATTCCTGACTGGGGAATGGTATCAAAGGCCTTGGCCAGATCAAGGTAGGCTGTATGAACCACCTTGCCTTCATCCACAGCTCTGGTGACTGACTCAAAGAAGTCAACCAAGTTGAGCAGGCATGATCTACACTTCAGAAAACCAAACTGTGTGGGATCCAGAGTTTGGAGATTCCCTATATCCTTGTTTATTAGGTCCATGATGATGCATTCCATAGCTTTGCATATCAGACTTGTCAGGCTACTGGGGTGATAGTTCCCAGGGTCTGTAGTCACTCCTCCTTTGTGGAGAGGGATGACTATAGCAGTGCGCCATTCAGTAGGGACAAAGCCTGAGGTGAGGCTGTGATTGAACAGGGCACACAGGTGAGGTGTCAGTTCACTCTGTAGTTCATGTAGAACACAGCCAGGGATATTGTCAGGTCCCATAGAAGCTGTATTCTTGGCCTTGGACAGTGCTGTTTTAACCTGTGCAGCAGTAATACTGGGTGCCTGGCAATCTACTGGTTTTGCGATTGGTCCTTTGGGGGGGAGAGGGGAAAAGTCACTGAATCTGTTGGCCAGTATATTGGCAATATCTGTTGGCTCAGTATAGGAGGTACCATTGTGCAGTAGCTCAGAGCAAATCTGGGTATTGCTGTGGAGGTTCTTTAAATAACTATAGAAGGCGTTGTGGTTGTCTTTACTATCTGCTGCAATTCTGTTTTCATAGGTAGCTTTAGAGGATTTGATGAGGGATCTCAACTTTTTCTTGATGCTGATAAGGGAGTTTTTCCAGTCTTGGGACTTCACCTTATTCCACATCAGTTTCCTCCTTCTGTTGTAGAGTTTGTTTATGGCAGGAGACCACCAGATTGGCTTCCTTTTTTTGGAGGAGAGCATCTTGGTTCTATTGGGTATGGTGAGATCCATGCATTTGTGTAGGTGTTTGTACAGTGCATTGGTGTATGATTCAGCAGGCATGCAACTATTCTCCATTTGCACCGGTGCCGTGATGTTAGCCACCTCTGTCCTTAGGAGCCCAAAGTTAGCTTTGGAGAAGTATTTTATTGTGGTTACCTTTGTGGAGGGGTGGGAGGGATGTGGATTTCCAAGGTGATTAGTTTGTGGTTGGATCTATCCAGGGAGGAGTTGACTATTAGTGTAGAGCAATGGTCGCCCATGACCAGGTCAAGGATGTTGCTGCCTCTAGTGGGGGTAAGAACAAGCTGGTCCAGGGAATTGGAATAAATGAATTCTAGGAAATGTTGGGCAAATGTATTGGTACATGAATAGTTTTCCTAGCTAATGGAGGGGTAGCTGAAGTCACCCATTATGATTGTGTTAGGTTGGACCCTAATATTCTCCAGGGTGCTTAGGAATGTAGAGTGAGTGCCTTGGGACATGGTTGGAGACCTATAACAGGCTACAACCTGAATCGCTGTCTTACCCAATGTTAGCTGCACCTGAAATATATCTGATGCATTATGTTAGGCTACTATTCTGGAGGTGTGTGCATTTATGAATATGAAAACACCACCACCTTTGGAGCTTCGGTCCAAGTTCTGGAGCCAAAAGGTGTTGAATTATTTATAGCCTGGTAATGCAGGGGTACTTTCTGCTGCCTTGAGCCAGGTCTCTGTTAAAGCACAAATGTCAATGTTCTCCATTTTAAGGAGTGCTTCGAGTGAGTGCATTTTGAGATTTAGACTTCTAGCACTGAGCAATATGACCCTCAGATTGCATATGTTTTTAGCTGTTACGGTGGTAATTTGGTCTTTGGAACACCACCTAAACAAGGCACTATAGAGGTGGCAAAAGCCTTGGCCAGTATCCGAAAGCCCAGGGGACACAGATGCAGTCCATCTCTGGCAAAGCATCGAGGTCTGTCAGTCATGTCATCCCAGGCAGACAGATACTGGATCCCCTTAGAATGACACCAAAAACTTAGCCAATTGTTGAAATCAATCATTTTCTGCTTGTACTGTGGTATCATTCTGAGTGATGGTAGGATGCTGCTCAGGGCTAGGGTCACACCCACCTGGGCTACATAATCCGAAAGCTCCTCTATGTCTCTTTTCATGTAGTCCAGGGAGATTCATCTCAGATCATTCACACCCACATGTATAATGACAGAGTCATATTTGTACCTGTTGTTGAGGGACCTAAGTGCGTGCATTATATGGCAGATCCTGGCACCTGACAGGCAGCTGACTGTTACTTTCTCCTTATTTAACCTAGTGAGTGTGACATCAGTGTGCCTCACTATTGAGTCACCTATGACTAGTGTGCTGAGCATGCTGTTTTGCCTTAGGGGCTATGGTTGAGTGGCACACTGTTTACAAGAGTTATGTGTCTTGTGATTAGTGTTGTCTTGTGGTGGTCATGTGGGTTTTTGCCTTGGAGGTCTCTGCTGTTTGAGTAGATTTTTATAGAGAGCTTCCACAAAGGTGGGTGTGTGGTTTGTGATTTTATGTGAAGGCAGTGCTGGTGTGTGTTCTAGAGGGCTATGTGTTCTATGTGGTGTGGTGCAAGTGTCGACCTTCTCCTCTTGACCAGCTATTCTGGTCTTGGCTGGAGAGTGTGTGGGTTCCAATTTGGATATATAAGTGCATCTCTCGCAAGTCTGAGTGTTGGGAAGTAAGAGGAGAGGGTTGTCAGTGTACATGAGGCAGTTGCTACATTGCCTCAGAATGCCCAAGTTCACCAGGTTAACAGGAGAAAGCACAGGGAACTGACCTTTAGACATGTCTGGAGGGGTGGGCATTAATAATAAGTAATGGAGCTGTTTCCTTGTAGAATGTTAGTGCTGGTAGCACTTCTGTGTGCTACAATAATTGCTACAAGAAGTCTGGTATGATAAAGTGCTAGACTAATAAGCTAGCAAAAGTGTAGGAGAGGAGAGAACTAGCAGATATCAGGGAAAAATTGAAGAGCAGACTTTGGCACCTCTCAGAAGCTTACAAACAGTCCTGGATACAGCAAATCTGTATCTGGACTAGACTAGTTACAGGAAAGGCGGGAAACAAGTGGCAATGCAGGCTTTTAAACCAGAAAGTTGAAAGAGATGGAAAAACTGCCCAAACTGCCAATAAACTACAAATTCTGGGCCAGAAACAGCTCCTCTTGTGGTAGATAGGCTACCTAATGCTTACCACTCCCACTAATAAGCTAGAAGGCTTCCCTCCAGCACAGAAAGGCTTGGGGGGTTAAGAAGATTACATACAGTCCTGGATACAGCAAATCTGTATCTGGACTAGACTAGTTACAGGGAAGGCAGGAAAAGTACAAATGTGGGCTTTTAGACCAGAAAGTTGAAGAAGATGGAAAAAACTGCCCAAACAGACAATAAACTACAATTTCTGGGCCAGAAACCACTCCTCTTGTGGTAGATAGGCTACCTAGTGCTTATCATTCCTACTGACAAGCTAGAAGGCTTCCCTGTGACACAGAGAGGCTTAGGAGGCTCAGAAGCTAACAAACAGTCTTAGATACAGCAAATCTGTATCTGGACAAGACTAGTTATAGAAAAGATGGGAAACAAGTGTAAATGCGGGCTTTTAGACCTAAAAGTTGAAAGAGATGGAAAAACTGCCCAAATGGCCAATAAACTACAATTTCTGGGCTAGAACCCCCCACCCCAATGTGGTAGATAGGCTACCCTGTGCTTATCACTTCCACTGATAAGCTAGAAGGCTTCCCTCCAACACAGATAGGCTTGGGGGACTCAGAAGCTTACAAAGAGTCCTGGATACAGCAAATATGTAACTAGACTAGATTAGTTACAGGAAAGGCAGGAAACAAGCTTAGATTTTTTTTTTTTTGTTACAGAAAAGCAGCTAAAACAGCACTAAAAACAAACCAAGTGCAGTGCAAGCTAGTGTAGCAATATTAAAGCAATTTATTCAAACTGTATTGTGAACTGAATTCAATTATTGTTTAATCCAACCCTGAACAGTTAAAAAGTGCTAAAAAATATACTTAGCTGAGAAGCACACTCAGTCAGAACACAAAGTAAAGTGGAAAGGGAGAAAGGAGAAACAGAAGATAATTAAAGGTTAAGGGCCTAAGTGGGTAGGCCTGCTCAAATGTTCTCTCTGTATTAGGTAGAATGAGCTAATGACAATAGACTGGGATAGAGCTTAACAGATGGGACTGGTAAGTGTGTCTGAAATTAAAATATGATCTCACTGTACTCGGTTGAGTGAGCAAATAAAATGGACCCAGGAGGAGTGTTCAAACACAAATTTACAGGAGGGGCAGGCAATTCCAAAGCCACCAAGATTAATACCACAACAAGAGCAGGGAGGGAGGGCAGGAAACTAACTGCAGAGAGAGAGAGAGAAAGAGATATCACAATATTCAGTGAAGCAAATAAATACACAGAAAAATAAAATGCAGTACTATCTTTAACACAATATTCAATGAAACAAAGAAACAGAAAAATAAAATGCAGTACTATCTTATAACACTACAAGTTTGTACTTATCTCAGCTTATAATAAAGTTGATGTAGGTATATAACCGCTAACCAAACAGCTCAAATATGCAGCTATTCAGCAGAAATAAATTCAGAAATAAGTGACTAAGATTTATAAGCACAGAGAAACCCTCTAGGCTAAGAGTTCAACACCGAATATCAATGACGTGAGAATAATAACCCCCACTTACTGCAATGTGAGAGAGAGAGATAACAATATTCAGTGAAGCAAATAAATACACAGAAAAATAAAATGCAGTACTATCTTTAACACAATATTCAATGAAACAAACAGAAAAATAAAACGCAGTACTATCTTATAACACTGCAAGTTTGTACTTAGCTTGCAATAAAATTGATGTAGGTACATAACAGCTAACCAAACAGCTCAAATATTCAGCTATTCAGAAAAAATAAATTCAGAGATAAGTGACTAAGACTTATACGCACAGAGAAACCCTGTAGGCTAAGAGTTCAACACCAAATATCAACGAAGTGAGAATAATAACACTCACTTACTGCAGAGAGAGAGAGATCACAATATTCAGTGAAGCAAATAAATACACAGAAAAATAAAATGCAGTACTATCTTTAACACAATATTCAATGAAACAAATAAGCAAACAGAAAAATAAAATGCAGTACTACCTTATAACACTGCAGGTTTGTACATATCTCAGCTTGTAATAAAGTTGATGTAG